>NC_091380.1:3437658-3502658 GCF_038502225.1 Cherax quadricarinatus
GGAGCCACATGGGGGTCCCGAAACATGGAGAGCCAAGATGATGGATGTGGTACTTGAAAACCTCATGCATCAACATGTCAGTGACACAACCAGAGAGAGAGGGGAGGATGAACCAGCAAGACTGGATCTTGTGTTCACCCTGAGCAGTTCAGACATTGAGGACATCACTTACGAGAGGTCCCTTGGAGCTAGCGATCACGTGGTTCTGAGTTTTGACTATATAGTAGAGTTACAAGTGGAGAAGGTAACAGGAACTGAATGGGACAGGCCAAACTATAAAAGGGGGGACTACACAGGTATGAGAAACTTCCTGCAGGAGGTTCAGTGGGACAGAGAAATGGTAGGAAAATCAGTAAACGAGATGATGGAATATGTGGCAACAAAGTGAAAGGAGGCAGAGGAAAGTTTTGTTCCCAAGGGAAACAGAAATAATAGGAAGACCAAAACGAGTCCTTGATTTACCCGAAGGTGTAGGGAGGCAAAAACTAAGTGCAACAGAGAATGGAAAAGGTACAGGAGGCATAGGACCCAGGAAAACAAGGAGATTAGTAGAAGAGCCAGAAACGACTATGCACAGATAAGGAGGGAGGCCCAGCGACAGTATGAAAACGACATAGCATCGAAAGTCAAATCTGACCCGAAACTGCTGTATAGCCACATTAGGAGGAAGACAACAGTCAAGGACCAGGTGATAAGGCTGAGGAAAGAAGGTGGAGAACTCACAAGAAACGATCAAGAGGTATGTGAGGAGCTCAACACGAGATTTAAGGAAGTATTTACAGTAGAGACAGGAAGGACTCTGGGGGGACAGACCAGATGGGGACACCAGCAAGGAATACACCAACAAGTGTTGGACGACATACATACAGATGAGGAGGAGGTGAAGAAACTGCTAAGGGACATCGATACCTCAAAGGCAATGGGACCGGACAACATCTCCCCGTGGGTCCTTAGAGAGGGAGCAGATATGTTGTGCGTGCCACTTACCACAATCTTCAACACGTCCCTGGAAACTGGGCAACTACCTGAGGTATGGAAGACGGCAAATGTAGTTCCCATTTTTAAAAAAGGAGACAGAAAAGAGGCACTAAACTATAGACCTGTGTCATTGACGTGTATAGTATGCAAAATTATGGAGAAGATTATCAGGAGGAGAGTGGTGGAGCACCTGGAACGGAACAAGAGTATAAATGCCAACCAGCACGGATTCACGGAAGGCAAATCTTGTGTCACAAACCTTCTGGAGTTTTATGATAAAATAACAGAAGTAAGACACGAGAGAGAGGGGTGGGTTGATTGCATCTTCTTGGACTGCAAGAAGGCCTTTGACACAGTTCCTCACAAGAGATTAGTGCAGAAGCTAGAGCATCAGGCGCATATAACAGGAAGGGCACTGCAATGGATCAGAGAATACCTGACAGGGAGACAACAACGAGTCATGGTACGTAATGATGTATCACAGTGGGCACCTGTGACGAGCGGGGTACCACAGGGGTCGGTCCTAGGACCAGTGCTATTTTTGGTATATGTGAACGACATGATGGAAGGGTTAGACTCAGAAGTGTCCCTGTTTGCAGATGATGTGAAGTTAATGAGGAAAATTAAATCTGATGAGGACCAGGCAGGACTTCAAAGAGACCTGGACAGACTGGACACCTGGTCCAGCAAATGGCTTCTCGAATTTAATCCTGCCAAATGCAAAGTCATGAAGATAGGGGAAGGGCACAGAAGACCACAGACAGAGTATAGGCTAGGTGGCCAAAGACTGCAAACCTCACTCAAGGAGAAAGACCTTGGGGTGAGTATAACACCGAGCATGTCTCCGGAAGCACACATCAATCAGATAACTGCTGCAGCATATGGGCGCCTGGCAAACCTGAGAACAGCATTCCGATACCTTAGTAAGGAATCATTCAAGACACTGTACACCGTGTATGTCAGGCCCATACTGGAGTATGCAGCACCTGTTTGGAACCCGCACTTGATAAAGCACGTCAAGAAACTAGAGAAAGTACAAAGGTTTGCGACAAGGTTAGTTCCAGAGCTAAGGGGAATGTCCTATGAAGAAAGATTAAGGGAAATCGGCCTGACGACACTGGAGGACAGGAGGGTCAGGGGAGACATGATAACGACATATAAAATACTGCGTGGAATAGACAAGGTGGAAAAAGACAGGATGTTCCAGGGAGGGGACACAGAAACAAGAGGCCACAATTGGAAGTTAAAGACACAAATGAGTCAGAGAGATAGTAAGAAGTATTTCTTCAGTCATAGAGTTGTAAGGCAGTGGAATAGCGTAGAAAATTACGTAGTGGAGGCAGAAACCATACACAGTTTTAAGACGAGGTTTGATAAAGCTCATGGAGCGGGGAGAGAGAGGGCCTAGTAGCAACCGGTGAAGAGGCGGGGCCAGGAGCTAAGACTCGACCCCTGCAACCACAAATAGGTGAGTACAAATAGGTGAGTACACACACACACACACACAACACCAACACACACACACACACACACACACACACACACACACACACACCACACACACACAACACACACAACACCACACACACACACACACACACACACACACACACCACCACACACACACACCCACACACACACAACACCACACACACACACACACACACACACACACACACACACACACACACACACAACACACACACACACACACACACACACACACACACACACACACACACACACACACACACACACACACACACACACACACACACACACACACACACACACACACACACACACAACACACACAACACACACACACACACACACACACACACACACACAACACACACACACACACACACACACACACACACACACACACACACACACACACACACACACACACACACACACACACACACACACACACACACACACACAACACACACACACACACACACACACACACACACACACACACACACACACACACACACACACACAACACCAACACACACACACACACACACACACACACACACACACACACACACACACACACACACACACACACACAACCCACACACACACACACACACACACACACACACTCACACACACACACACACACACACACACATACTGAGGCATGGAAGACAGCAAATGTAGTCCCAATCTTTAAAAAAGGAGACAGACATGAAGCATTAAACTACAGACCAGTGTCACTGACATGTATAGTATGCAAAATCATGGAGAAGATTATCAGGAGAAGAGTGGTGGAACACCTAGAAAGGAATGATCTCATCAACAGCAGCCAGCATGGTTTCAGGGACGGGAAATCCTGTGTCACAAACCTACTGGAGTTCTATGACATGGTGACAGCAGCAAGACAAGAGAGAGAGGGGTGGGTGGATTGTATTTTCTTGGACTGCAAGAAGGCGTTTGACACAGTTCCACACAAGAGATTGGTGCAAAAACTGGAGGACCAAGCAGGGATAACAGGGAAGGCACTACAATGGATCAGGGAATACTTGTCAGGAAGACAGCAGCGAGTCATGGTACGTGGCGAGGTGTCAGAGTGGGCACCTGTGACCAGCGGGGTCCCGCAGGGGTCAGTCCTAGGACCAGTGCTGTTTCTGGTATTTGTGAACGACATGACGGAAGGAATAGACTCTGAGGTGTCCCTGTTTGCAGATGACGTGAAATTGATGAGAAGAATACACTCGATCGAAGACCAGGCAGAACTACAAAGGGATCTGGACAGGCTGCAGAACTGGTCCAGCAATTGGCTCCTGGAGTTCAATCCCACCAAGTGCAAAGTCATGAAGATTGAGGAAGGGCAAAGAAGGCCGCAGACGGAGTACAGTCTAGGGGGTCAGAGACTACAAACCTCACTCAAGGAAAAAGATCTTGGGGTGAGTATAACACCAGGCACATCTCCTGAAGCGCACATCAACCAAATAACTGCTGCAGCATATGGGCGCCTAGCAAACCTCAGAACAGCATTCCGACATCTTAATAAGGAATCGTTCAGGACCCTGTACACCGTATACGTTAGGCCCATATTGGAGTATGCGGCACCAGTTTGGAACCCACACCTAGCCAAGCACGTAAAGAAACTAGAGAAAGTGCAAAGGTTTGCAACAAGACTAGTCCCAGAGCTAAGAGGTATGTCCTACGAGGAGAGGTTAAGGGAAATCAACCTGACGACACTGGAGGACAGGAGAGATAGGGGGGACATGATAACGACATACAAAATACTGAGAGGAATTGACAAGGTGGACAAAAACAGGATGTTCCAGAGATTGGACACAGTAACAAGGGGACACAGTTGGAAGCTGAAGACACAGATGAATCACAGGGATGTTAGGAAGTATTTCTTCAGCCACAGAGTAGTCAGTAAGTGGAATAGTCTGGGAAGCGATGTAGTGGAGGCAGGATCCATACATAGCTTTAAGCAGAGGTACGATAAAGCTCACGGCTCAGGGAGAGTGACCTAGTAGCGATCAGTGAAGAGGCGGGGCCAGGAGCTTGGACTCGACCCCCGCAACCTCAACTAGGTGAGTACAACTAGGTGAGTACACACACACACACACACACACACACACACACACACACACACACACACACACACACACACACAACACACACAACACACACACACACACACACACACACACACACACAACACACACAACACACACACACACACACACACACACACACACACACACACACACACACACACACACACACACACACACACACACAACACACACAACACACACACACACACACACACACACACACAACACACACAACACACACACACACACACACACACACACACACACACACACACACACACACACACACACACACACACACACACACACACACACACACACACACACACACACACACACACAACACCAACACACACACACACACACACACACACACACACACACACACACACACACACACAACACCAACACACACACACACACACACACACACACACACACACACACAACACACACAACACACACACACACACACACACACACACACACACACACACACACACACACACACACACACACACACACACACACACACACACACACACACACACACACAACACACACAACACACACACACACACACACACACACACACACACACAACACACACACACACACACACACACACACACACTCACACACACACACACACACACACACACACACACACACACACACACACACACACACACACACACACACACACACACACACACAACACACACAACACACACACACACACACACACACACACACACACACACACACACACACACACACACACACACACACACACACACACACACAACACACACAACACACACACACACACACACACACACACACACACACACACACACACACACACACACAACACACACAACACACACACACACACACACACACACACACAACACACACACACACACACACACACACACACACACACACACACACACACAACACACACAACACACACACACACACACACACACACACACACACACACACACACACACACACACACACACATACACACACACACACACCACTGGTCTAAGCATTATACATCAAAATCAACACAACTTAATTAAAAATCTAAAGAGATTCAATAAAAATTCAATATATATTGACTACAAATGTGTGAGAAAGTGAAAGATAAAAGTTGGTTGTTGTAGGTCGCTTCTTCTCTCTTATTGGATTTCTTAGAGACAAACTTTACTGGGAAAATTAATGACTTTTTACCCACTTCTAATTGGCAGGAGAAGCCAGGAGGAGGAGGAGAACCTTAAGGTCAACTGAACAGTGCTAACCCACCACCAGTGTGCTGGGTTAGTAGTCTAACCCACCACCAGTGTGCTGGGTTAGTAGTCTGACCCACCACCAGTGTGCTGGGTTAGTAGTCTGACCCACCACCAGTGTGCTGGGTTAGTAGTGTAACCCACCACCAGTGTGCTGGGTTAGTAGTCTGACCCACCACCAGTGTGCTGGGTTAGTAGTCTGACCCACCACCAGTGTGCTGGGTTAGTAGTCTGACCCACCACCAGTGTGCTGGGTTAGTAGTCTAACCCACCACCAGTGTGCTGGGTTAGTAGTCTGACCCACCACCAGTGTGCTGGGTTAGTAGTCTGACCCACCACCAGTGTGCTGGGTTAGTAGTCTAACCCACCACCAGTGTGCTGGGTTAGTAGTCTGACCCACCACCAGTGTGCTGGGTTAGTAGTGTAACCCACCACCAGTGTGCTGGGTTAGTAGTCTGACCCACCACCAGTGTGCTGGGTTAGTAGTCTGACCCACCACCAGTGTGCTGGGTTAGTAGTCTAACCCACCACCAGTGTGCTGGGTTAGTAGTCTGACCCACCACCAGTGTGCTGGGTTAGTAGTGTAACCCACCACCAGTGTGCTGGGTTAGTAGTCTGACCCACCACCAGTGTGCTGGGTTAGTAGTCTGACCCACCACCAGTGTGCTGGGTTAGTAGTCTGACCCACCACCAGTGTGCTGGGTTAGTAGTCTAACCCACCACCAGTGTGCTGGGTTAGTAGTCTGACCCACCACCAGTGTGCTGGGTTAGTAGTCTGACCCACCACCAGTGTGCTGGGTTAGTACTCTGACCCACCACCATTGTGCTGGGTTAGTAGTCTGACCCACCACCATTGTGCTAGGTTAGTAGTCTGACCCGCCACCAGTGTGCTGGGTTAGTAGTCTGACCCACCACCAGTGTGCTGGGTTAGTAGTCTGACCCACGACCAGTGTGCTGGGTTAGTAGTCTGACCCACCACCAGTGTGCTGGGTTAGTGGTCTGACCCACGACCAGTGTGCTGGGTTAGTAGTCTGACCCACCACCAGTGTGCTGGGTTAGTAGTCTGACCCACCACCAGTGTGCTGGGTTAGTAGTCTGACCCACCACCATTGTGCTGGGTTAGTAGTCTGACCCACCACCATTGTGCTGGGTTAGTAGTCTGACCCACCACCAGTGTGCTGGGTTAGTAGTCTGACCCACCACCATTGTGCTGGGTTAGTAGTCTGACCCACCACCAGTGTGCTGGGTTAGTAGTCTGACCCACCACCATTGTGCTGGGTTAGTAGTCTGACCCACCACCATTGTGCTGGGTTAGTAGTCTGACCCGCCACCAGTGTGCTGGGTTAGTAGTCTGACCCACCACCAGTGTGCTGGGTTAGTAGTCTGACCCACCACCAGTGTGCTGGGTTAGTAGTCTAACCCACAACCAGTGTGCTGGGTTAGTAGTCTGACCCACCACCATTGTGCTGGGTTAATAGTCTGACCCACCACCAGTGTGCTGGGTTAGTAGTCTGACCCACCACCATTGTGCTGGGTTAGTAGTCTGACCCACCACCATTGTGCTGGGTTAGTAGTCTGACCCGCCACCAGTGTGCTGGGTTAGTAGTCTGACCCACCACCAGTGTGCTGGGTTAGTAGTCTGACCCACCACCAGTGTGCTGGGTTAGTAGTCTAACCCACAACCAGTGTGCTGGGTTAGTAGTCTGACCCACCACCAGTGTGCTGTGTTAGTAGTTTAACCCACCACCAGTGTGCTGGGTTAGTAGTCTGACCCACCACCAGTGTGCTGGGTTAGTAGTCTGACCCACCACCATTGTGCTGGGTTAGTAGTCTGACCCACCACCATTGTGCTGGGTTAATAATCTGACCCGCCACCAGTGTGCTGGGTTAGTAGTCTGACCCACCACCATTGTGCTGGGTTAGTAGTCTGACCCACCACCATTGTGCTGGGTTAATAATCTGACCCGCCACCAGTGTGCTGGGTTAGTAGTCTGACCCACCACCAGTGTGCTGGGTTAGTAGTCTGACCCACCACCAGTGTGCTGGGTTAGTAGTCTAACCCACAACCAGTGTGCTGGGTTAGTAGTCTGACCCACCACCATTGTGCTGGGTTAGTAGTCTGACCCACCACCAGTGTGCTGGGTTAGTAGTCTGACCCACCACCATTGTGCTGGGTTAGTAGTCTGACCCACCACCATTGTGCTGGGTTAGTAGTCTGACCCGCCACCAGTGTGCTGGGTTAGTAGTCTGACCCACCACCAGTGTGCTGGGTTAGTAGTCTGACCCACCACCAGTGTGCTGGGTTAGTAGTCTAACCCACAACCAGTGTGCTGGGTTAGTAGTCTGACCCACCACCAGTGTGCTGGGTTAGTAGTCTGACCCACCACCAGTGTGCTGGGTTAGTAGTCTGACCCACCACCAGTGTGCTGGGTTAGTAGTCTGACCCACCACCAGTGTGCTGGGTTAGTAGTCTGACCCACCACCAGTGTGCTGGGTTAGTAGTCTGACCCACCACCAGTGTGCTGGGTTAGTAGTCTGACCCACCACCAGTGTGCTGGGTTAGTAGTCTGACCCACCACCAGTGTGCTGGGTTAGTAGTCTGACCCACCACCAGTGTCCTGGGTTAGTGGTCTGACCCACCACCAGTGTGCTGGGTTAGTAGTCTGACCCACCACCAGTGTGCTGGGTTAGTAGTCTGACCCACCACCAGTGTGCTGGGTTAGTAGTCTGACCCACCACCAGTGTGCTGGATTAGTAGTCTGACCCACCACCAGTGTGCTGGGTTAGTAGTCTAACCCACCACCAGTGTGCTGGGTTAGTAGTCTGACCCACCACTAGTGCACTGGGTTAGTAGTCTAACCCACCACCAGTGTGCTGGGTTAGTAGTCTGACCCACCACTAGTGCACTGGGTTAGTAGTCTAACCCACCACCAGTGTGCTGGGTTAGTAGTCTGATCCGCCACCAGTGCACTGGGTTAGTAGTCTAACCCACCACCAGTGTGCTGGGTTAGTAGTCTGACCCATCACTAGTGCACTGGGTTAGTAGTCTAACCCACCACCAGTGTGCTGGGTTAGTAGTCTGACCCGCCACCAGTGCACTGGGTTAGTAGTCTAACCCACCACCAGTGTGCTGGGTTAGTAGTCTGACCCACCACTAGTGCACTGGGTTAGTAGTCTAACCCACCACCAGTGTTCTGGGTTAGTAGTCTGACCCGCCACCAGTGCACTGCGTTAGTAGTCTATCCCACCACCAGTGTGCTGGGTTAGTAGTCTGACCCACCACTAGTGCACTGGGTTAGTAGTCTAACCCACCACCAGTGTGCTGGGTTAGTAGTCTGACCCACCACTAGTGCACTGGGTTAGTAGTCTAACCCACCACCAGTGTGCTGGGTTAGTAGTCTGACCCACCACCAGTGTGCTGGGTTAGTAGTCTGACCCACCACTAGTGCACTGGGTTAGTAGACTAACCCACCACCAGTGTGCTGGGTTAGAAGCGTATGAGACGTGGAAAATGGCTAACGAAATTACTATTTTTAAAGCAGGGCATAAGTCATTACCCTCAAATTACCGCCCTAAAGCCTGATCTTAGTTATAGGCAAATTATTGAGTCAATTATAACTGATAATATACGAAGCCATAGGCAGTAGGTTGGTAGACACCAACCACCCAGGAAGGTAATACTGTCCTGTGGTAGTAGGTTGGTAGACAGCAACCACCCAGGAAGGTAATACTGTCCTGTGGTAGTAGGTTGGTAGACAACAACCACCCAGGGAGGTACTACTGTCCTGTGGTAGTAGGTTGGTAGACAGCAACCACCCAGGAAGGTAATACTGTCCTGTGGTAGTAGGTTGGTAGACAGCAACCACCCAGGAAGGTAATACTGTCCTGTGGTAGTAGGTTGGTAGACAGCAACCACCCAGGAAGGTAATACTGTCCTGTGGTAGTAGGTTGGTAGACAGCAACCACCCAGGAAGGTAATATTGTCCTGTGGTAGTAGGTTGGTAGACAGCAACCACCCAGGGAGGTATTACTGTCCTGTGGTAGTAGGTTGGTAGACAGCAACCACCCAGGAAGGTAATACTGTCCTGTGGTAGTAGGTTGGTAGACAGCAACCACCCAGGAAGGTAATACTGTCCTGTGGTAGTAGGTTGGTAGACAGCAACCACCCAGGAAGGTAATACTGTCCTGTGGTAGTAGGTTGGTAGACAGCAACCACCCAGGAAGGTAATACTGTCCTGTGGTAGTAGGTTGGTAGACAGCAACCACCCAGGAAGGTAATATTGTCCTGTGGTAGTAGGTTGGTAGACAGCAACCACCCAGGGAGGTATTACTGTCCTGTGGTAGTAGGTTGGTAGACAGCAACCACCCAGGAAGGTAATACTGTCCTGTGGTAGTAGGTTGGTAGACAGCAACCACCCAGGAAGGTAATACTGTCCTGTGGTAGTAGGTTGGTAGACATCAACCACCCAGGGAAGTACTACCGTCCTGTGGTATTAGATTGGTAGAGAGCATCCACCCAGGGAGGTACTACCGTCCTGTGGTAGTAGGTTGGTAGACAGCAACCACCCAGGGAGGTACTACCGTCCTGTGGTAGTAGGTTGGTAGACAGCAACCACCCAGGGAGGTACTACAGTCCTGTGGTAGTAGGTTGGTAGACAGCAACCACCCAGGGAGGTACTACCATCCTGTGGTAGTAGGTTGGTAGACACCAACCACCCAGGGAGGTACTACCATCCTGTGGTAGTAGGTTGGTAGACAGCAACCACACAGGGAGGTACTACCGTCCTGTGGTAGTAGGTTGGTAGACAGCAACCACACAGGGAGGTACTACCGTCCTGTGGTAGTAGGTTGGTAGACAGCAACCGCACAGGGAGGTACTACTGTCCTGTGGTAGTAGGTTGGCAGACAGCAACCACCCAGGGAGGTACTACTGTCCTGTGGTAGTAGATTGGTAGACAGCAACCAACCAGGGAGGTACTACTGTCCTGTAGTAGTAGGTTGGTAGACAGCAACCACCCAGGGAGGTACTACTGTCCTGTGGTAGTAGGTTGGTAGACAACAACCACCCAGGGAGGTACTACTGTCCTGTGGTAATAGGTTGGTAGACAGCAACCACCCAGGGAGATACTACCATCCTGTGGTAGTAGGTTGGTAGACAACAACCACCCAGGGAGGTACTACCATCCTGTGGTAGTAGGTTGGTAGACAACCACCCAGGGAGGTACTACCATCCTGTGGTAGTAGGTTGGTAGACAGCAACCACCCAGGGAGGTACTACCATCCTGTGGTAGTAGGTTGGTAGACAGCAACCACACAGGGAGGTACTACCGTCCTGTGGTAGTAGGTTGGTAGACAGCAACCGCACAGGGAGGTACTACTGTCCTGTGGTAGTAGGTTGGCAGACAGCAACCACCCAGGGAGGTACTACTGTCCTGTGGTAGTAGATTGGTAGACAGCAACCAACCAGGGAGGTACTACTGTCCTGTAGTAGTAGGTTGGTAGACAGCAACCACCCAGGGAGGTACTACTGTCCTGTGGTAGTAGGTTGGTAGACAACAACCACCCAGGGAGGTACTACTGTCCTGTGGTAATAGGTTGGTAGACAGCAACCACCCAGGGAGATACTACCATCCTGTGGTAGTAGGTTGGTAGACAACAACCACCCAGGGAGGTACTACCATCCTGTGGTAGTAGGTTGGTAGACAACCACCCAGGGAGGTACTACCATCCTGTGGTAGTAGGTTGGTAGACAGCAACCACCCAGGGAGGTACTACCATCCTGTGGTAGTAGGTTGGTAGACAGCAACCACCCAGGGAGGTACTACCGTCCTGTGGTAGTAGGTTGGTAGACAGCAACCACCCAGGGAGGTACTACCATCCTGTGGTAGTAGGTTGGTAGACAGCAACCACCCAGGGAGGTACTACCATCCTGTGGTAGTAGGTTGGTAGACAACAACCACCCAGGGAGGTACTACCATCCTGTAGTAGTAGGTTGGTAGACAACCACCCAGGGAGGTACTACCATCCTGTGGTAGTAGGTTGGTAGACAACAACCACCCAGGGAGGTACTACCATCCTGTGGTAGTAGGTTGGTAGACAACAACCACCCAGGGAAGTACTACCATCCTGTGGTAGTAGGTTGGTAGACAGCAACCACCCAGGGAGGTACTACCATCCTGTGGCAGTAGGTTGGTAGACAACAACCACCCAGGGAGGTACTACCATCCTGTGGCAGTAGGTTGGTAGACAACAACCACCCAGAGAGGTACTACCCTCCTGTGGTAGTAGGTTGGTAGACAACAACCACCCAGGGAGGTACTACCATCCTGTGGCAGTAGGTTGGTAGACAACAACCACCCAGGGAGGTACTACCATCCTGTGGTAGTAGGTTCGTAGACAACAACCACCCAGGGAGGTACTACCATCCTGTGGTAGTAGGATGGTAGACAACAACCACCCAGGGAGGTACTACCATCCTGTGGCAGTAGGTTGGTAGACAACAACCACCCAGGGAGGTAATACCATCCTGTGGTAGTAGGTTGGTAGACAACAACCACCCAGGGAGGTACTACCATCCTGTGGTAGTAGGATGGTAGACAACAACCACCCAGGGAGGTAATACCATCCTGTGGTAGTAGGATGGTAGACAACCACCCAGGGAGGTACTACCATCCTGTGGTAGTAGGATGGTAAACAACAACCACCCAGGGAGGTACTACCATCCTGTGGCAGTAGGTTGGTAGACAACAACCACCCAGGGAGGTACTACCATCCTGTGGTAGTAGGTTGGTAGACAACAACCACCCAGGGAGGTACTACCATCCTGTGGTAGTAGGTTGGTAGACAACAACCACCCAGGGAGGTAATACCATCCTGTGGTAGTAGGTTGGTAGACAACAACCACCCAGGGAGGTACTACCATCCTGTGGTAGTAGGTTGGTAGACAACAACCACCCAGGGAGGTAATACCATCCTGTGGTAGTAGGTTGGTAGACAACAACCACCCAGGGAGGTAATACCATCCTGTGGTAGTAGGTTGGTAGACAACCACCCAGGGAGGTACTACCATCCTGTGGTAGTAGGTTGGTAGACAACAACCACCCAGGGAGGTACTACCATCCTGTGGTAGTAGGTTGGTAGACAACAACCACCCAGGGAGGTAATACCATCCTGTGGTAGTAGGTTGGTAGACAACAACCACCCAGGGAGGTAATACCATCCTGTGGTAGTAGGTTGGTAGACAACAACCACCCAGGGAGGTACTACCATCCTGTGGTAGTAGGTTGGTAGACAACAACCACCCAGGGAGGTACTACCATCCTGTGGTAGTAGGATGGTAGACAACAACCACCCAGGGAGGTACTACCATCCTGTCAAGCGAGTGTGAAATATAAATCTGTAAATGTTTTTCATGATGGTAGGACTGCTGGTGTCTTTTTTTCTGTCTCATCAACACACGGGATAACTGGTATATCCTGTATTACAACCCAGGATTCCAAATGGCCTGTTACCCCGGGTGTAATGGGAGCAAATAAACACAGTAGAAAAAGTTTAGACTTATATTATCCTTCACCAATTTAGAACAGCAATATGTACACTATGTACAGTGATAAGTATAGTGCACTCCACGGTAAGCAAAGCAGAAATAGAAGCCACAAGATAGCAGACCGTGCTTCAACCAGCTCTAGAATGGGAATGACAAGGGCAGACAGGAGAGTGGTACCCACATAACCTCTGCGATTGCCAAAACCACCTTCTTATTGGCTAGAACCTGGTCACTAGTTGAACGACGGGGCCCCATCATCAACTCTTTGCAACCTGGTTCGCTGGTTGGGGGAGAACGACGGGGCCCCATCATCAACTCTTAGCAACCTGGTTCGCTGGTTGGGGGAGATAGCCTGTAAATGAGGGTGTGTACATGCGCCGAATAAAGGTTACGTACTCTTTGCATGCCACATCCTGTTACTTCTATTTACACTTATGTCACACTACACATGCATGTATACGTATATGTATTAAGAATGAGAAATTTGTGCAGCGTTTTAGGAATCTTTATTGAGGAAACGTTTCGCCAGCCAGTGGCTTCTTCAGTCCAATGCAGATAAGAAAGGTGGAAGATGAGGAGTTTGAGGTAATTAGTCCTTCAGCCTGGAGGCGATGTATTCAGTCCAGCGCCTAGCATGGGCCAGTAGGTATAGTGTAGTGCTCCTTCTTATGTTCTTATATGTTCGGAGAAGTGACTGATATACCGCAGTCAGGTAAATATATTCCCAAATATAGCACAAGTATCTCATTCTTCGACTTGTGGGTTTTCTAAATCACATCACATATATGTATATACACCTATCTGAGTTTCTCTATTTTCTTTACAACTCTTATTTGTTTCCTTTTATCTCCATGGGAAAGGAAACAAGAATTCTTCCTCCGTAAGCCATGTGTGACGTAAGAGGCGACTAAAATAAACCATACCACGGGTGGGGATAGAACCCGCGGTCAGAGTGTCTCAAAACTCCAGACCGTCGTGTTAGCCACTAGACCAGCTAGCCACAATAAGATTCATCCAACTAGGTATATTTCTACACCATAGGAAGGTTAGCGGGTTCTATCCCCGCCCGTGGTATGATTTGTTTGCAATCGAGTCATTATGATTCCGTGAGTCAGGGGACTAAAATGCCGGGAGCAAGGGGCTAGTAACCCCATCTCCTGTATACATTACTAAATTTAGAAAGAAAAACTTTATACCATATACTTTGTTTTAGGTCACCCTGCCTTGGTAGCAGACGACCAGTGTGTTGAAAAATATATATGACGTTGAGTCCCTCTTCACCAATGTCCCTCTTGATGATGTCCTTGATTTTCTTAGAGAGAAGGCCCATGAAGGGTTTCTACATCTCCCTATGCCTATTGGTGTCTTTCTTGATCTTATCCGCCTCTGTGTGGACTCTAATTCCTTTTCCTTCCAAGGGAAATATTATTCTCAAACCTTCGGTGTGGCTATGGGCTCTCCTCTCTCTCCTGTCCTTGCTAATCTTTACATGGAATACTTCGAGACTGTTCTTCCTACCATCGATGTGCAACCTTCACTCTGGCTCCGCTATGTGGATGACATCTTTGCTCTGTGGCCTCATGACTCCAGTCTCTTCCAACCTTTTCTTGAAGCTCTTAATAGTCTTGCCCCTTCCATTAAGTTTAAAGCTGAATGGGAATCTAATTCCTTGCTTCCTTTCCTTGATGGTCATGTCCACCGCTCAGATACAGGTTTTGCCTTTTCCGTTTACCGTAAACCTATGTACAGTGGCAAGTACATTCACTACTTTTCCTATCATGCTTCCCCTGTCAAGAAAAGTGTTCTTATCTCCCTCTTTCTCCGTGCCCTCCGCATCTGTGATCCTCAGTTCCTTCCAGCAGAAATTTCCACTCTTCATAATTCGTGTTCCCGTCTTGGCTACCCTTCCCATTTCATAGACTCTGCCCTCTCACGTGCTAAACGTAATTTCTTCTCTCCCAAACTCTCTACTCCTGGGAACTCTTCTGTCCTCTGCCTTCCCTATATTTCCGGTCTTTCTAATCTCAACAATTCTCTCCGTCCCTTAGACATCAAACTTACTTTCCGCCAGACTAACACTCTTCGCACTAATCTCGTTCATACCTCTCCTCCCTCTACAGATGTTCCTGGTGTCTATTCTATTTCTTGCTCCTCCTGTTCTCTTCAATACTTTGGAGAAACTGGTCGATCTCTTTCTGACAGACTTAGGGAGCACAAAAATAGTGTTAGGCTTGCCGACACTAACAATGCTCTTTTCGGTCACATCAGAGATCACAGCCATCCTATAGACTGGTCTTCTGCTAAAACTGTCTTCCCTACTTCCAACTCGAACAGTCGCCGTCTAGTTGAATCCTCTCTAATACACAACTTTCCTTGTATGAATCTTAGTCCTGGCTTCGTCTCTGTAGATGCCTTCCTCTCCCACTACATTGTAAAATGATCCAAACTTCAGAACACCCGTGAGTTAACCTGATTCCTCATTTTTTCTTCTTCTCCCTCTTCCCCTTTCCTCTTTCCTTTTTTCTCCTCTGGGTTGTCTGTCTTTCTTATTTCTCGTGTTTCTGTTCCTTCATTATTTATTTATTTCATCACTTCCCTTTCCCCCCACCTCTGTGCACTTGCTCTCCCTCTGTGGGCACCTAGCTCCCTTGTGGGCACCTAGCTCCCTTGCAGTGCTCCCCTTTCTTTGTATTTGACTGGCTCCTCCTCCTTAGTTCCCCACTACTACCACTACTACTACTACTACCACTACTACCACTACCACTACTACTACTACTACTACTACTACTACTACCACCACCACTACCTTTTCCTGCCTATATATACCCGTCCTGCTCCACTTCTCGTTAGTGTGACTTTGTAAATGGTCCAAGTCGGACCGAAACGTCGTCGTAAGCTCCTCTCTTCTATGAGTGGGTTATTTCTGTATATATAAGAATCCATCTTGATAAGCATAATTAGATATATGATACTCAGCATGGGCTCACGAGGGGTCGCCCCTACATCACTAATTCGCTGATTTTCTACAGTAAACCATTGTAGGCAGTTCATCACGATAATTATTGTCTCAAAACTCCAGACCGTCGTGTTAGCCATCATCTGGAGTTTTGAGACTCTCAGACCGCGGGTTCAAACCCCACCCGTGGTATGGTTTGTTTGCAATCGTGTCATTACGATTTCGTGGATCATGATCAAGAATGCGATATTGTTTGATTGTATTTTAGCGAAGTTCTTGGTAGATCACCACATAAGAAAGTTGCAGCTCATTGCAATGGAGAAAAAGTGGTGTTATGGGTCGGGTCATGGCTCACCAACAGAGAGTAGAGTCTGCATAGTATTATTATAATCACAGGGGAGCGCTAAACCCATAGGGATTATACAACACCTGTGAGGAGCGGGGAATGGAAGGTACTCAGGCTTAATTCAGAGAACTGGAGTACAGATCCAGTTCCCTGAGATCAGTAACAAGTGGCGTTCCTTAGGGATCAGTTTCAGGCCCATTCTTGTTCATAATATACTTTAATAATCTGCATACTGTGGGCTTCCTGCTTGCACAGGTAAATGTTATCCATCTCAGCACACTAAATCACGCTGAAAAAATATTTACGGTGCCCCGTGGTGGCAACAGCTCTCGCTTCACACGGTGAGTGTCCGGGTTCGATTTCCGCGAAGGGGTGGAAACACTGGACGTGTTTCCTTACACCGGTCTGTCTGTGTTCACCCATCAGTATTATGGGTACCTAATTTGCGGGAAATGTTCAGCATAACAAGCGGCTTCTGTATGGTAGTATATCATTGATGTCAGCTATGGTCTGTATACCTTGTACATGTACTGGTATACCTTGTACATGTACTGGTATACCTTGTACATGTACTTATATACCTTGTACATGTACTTATATACCTTGTACATGTACTTGTATACCTTGTACATGTACTGGTATACCTTGTACATGTACTGGTATACCTTGTACATGTACTGGTAGTAAATATATTATTATATTAATCTTTAACGAGGGAATAACAACTAATATGAGCAAATTCGCTGCCGACACAACAATAGACAGGATAACAGATTCAGAGAAAGATGTCATCTAACTTCTGGAGAATTTAGACAAACTCGTGTCGTTGTCAGCAACGTAGCAGACGCAGTTAGTGTTGATACAAGGACACAGATGTAACTAATGTCACGTGTTATTGTGGAAACGTTTCGCTTTCCAGGAGCTTTGTTAAGCTGTACTGGTGGAGCATTATGAGTCTACTAAAGCAAGGGGAAGTGAGGGCTCGTTACTCCGTCACTTACCTCAGCCCGAGACGAGAAGTAGAGAAAGAGAGAGAGAGAGAATAGAATAAGAGAAAGAGAAGAAACAGCGAGAGAAACACATTTAGTGAAATGATTTTTAGTGTGCATCGCCTGAGAGAGAATGACAGGTAGAGTGGAAATGTCTGTCAGGAAATGTTCCTGACTGGTGCGAAAATGCTCTAGACTGGCTGGAAATGCTCCAGACTGGCTAGAAATACTCTAGAATGGCTGGAAATGCTCCAGACTTACTGGAAATGCTCCAGACTGGCTGGAAATGCTCTAGACTGGCTGGAAATGCTCCAAACTGTCTGGAAATGCTCTAAACTGGCTGGAAATGCTCTAAACTGGCTGGAAATGCTCTAAGCTGGATGGAAATGCTCCAGATTGGATGGAAATGCTCCAGACTGGCTGGAAATATTCCAAACTGTCTGGAAATGCTCCAGACTGGATGGAAATGCTCCAGACTCGCTGGAAATGCTCCAGATTGGCTGGAAATGCTCCAGACTGTATGAAAATGCTCAAGACTGGATGAAAATGCTCCAGACTCGCTGGAAATGCTTCAGACTGTATGGAAATGCTCCAGACTCGCTGGAAATGCTCCAGACTGTATGGAAATGCTCCAGACTCGCTGGAAATGCTCCAGACTGGATGGAAATACTCCAGACTCGCTGGAAATGCTCCAGACTGTATGGAAATGCTCCAGACTCGCTGGAAATGCTCCAGACTGGATGGAAATGCTCCAGACTGTATGGAAATGCTCCAGACTCGCTGGAAATGCTCCAAACTGGATGGAAATGCTCCAGACTGGATGGAAATGCTTCAGACTCGCTGGAAATGCTCCAGACTCGCTGGAAATGCTCCAGACTGGATGGAAATACTCCAGACTCGCTGGAAATGCTCCAGACTGTATGGAAATGCTCCAGACTCGCTGGAAATGCTCCAGACTGGATGGAAATGCTCCAGACTGTATGGAAATGCTCCAGACTCGCTGGAAATGCTCCAAACTGGATGGAAATGCTCCAGACTGGATGGAAATGCTTCAGACTCGCTGGAAATGCTCCAGACTCGCTGGAAATGCTCCAGACTGTATGGAAATGCTCCCAACTAGAAAATTATTCAATATATGAATCTAAATAAGATTTGCCTCTTATCTTCAGTATTCAAGAGAGAGAGAGAGAGAGAGAGAGAGAGAGAGAGAGAGAGAGACAGACAGACAGACAGACAGACAGACAGAGAGAGAGAGAGAGAGAGAGAGAGAGAGAGAGAGAGAGAGAGAGAGAGAGAGAGAGAGAGAGAGAGAGAGGAGAGAGAAAAGACGAGCAATCCTGCCAGAGTGCAAAGCGTTTAACTGGCTTCCGGAAGTATAATTTGCATAATGAGTGATGTGTTGCAGGTGTTGCAAGGGGAAGATGTGAGCAGCATCTCTCTTTCTCTCATAAAATTTTTCTCTCTCACTCTCCTTTTCAAATTATCTATCTAAAAAAACAACAATAACAGAAGCAGCAACAAAAGCAACAACAGTAGCAGCAGTAACAAACAACAGTAAAAACAGCATCAATGGCATCAGCAAAAGGAACCAAAACAACAACAGTAACAATAACAGTAGAAGAATCAGCAGCAACAACAGCAGCATCAACAGCAATAATAGAAGCAGCAAAAACATCAACAGCAATAGCATTAGAAACAGTAGCAACACTAGCAACAACAGCTACAAGAGCAGTAGCAACAACAACAGCTACAAGAGCAGTAGCAACAACAACAGCTACAAGAGCAGTAGCAACAACAACAGCTACAAGAGCAGTAGCAACAACAACAGCTACAAGAGCAGTACCAACAACAACAGCTACACGAGCAGTAGCAACAACAACAGCTACAAGAGCAGTAGCAACAACAACAGCTACAAGAGCAGTAGTAACAACAACAGCTACAAGAGCAGTAGTAACAACAACAGCTACAAGAGCAGTAGTAACAACAACAGCTACAAGAGCAGTAGTAACAACAACAGCTACAAGAGCAGTAGTAACAACAACAGCTACAAGAGCAGTAGTAACAACAACAGCTACAAGAGCAGTAGCAACAACAACAGCTACAAGAGCAGTAGCAACAACAACAGCTACAAAAGCAGTAGCAACAACAACAGCTACAAGAGCAGTAGCAACAACAACAGCTACAAAAGCAGTAGCAACAACAACAGCTACAAGAGCAGTAGCAACAACAACAGCTACAAGAGCAGTAGCAACAACAACAGCTACAAAAGCAGTAGCAACAACAACAGCTACAAGAGCAGTAGCAACAACAACAGCTACAAGAGCAGTAGCAACAACAACAGCTACAAAAGCAGTAGTAACAACAACAGCTACACGAGCAGTAGCAACAACAACAGCTACAAGAGCAGTAGCAACAACAACAGCTACACGAGCAGTAGCAACAACAACAGCTACAAGAGTAGTAGCAACAACAACAGCTACAAGAGCAGTAGCAACAACAACAGCTACAAGAGCAGTAGCAACAACAACAGCTACAAGAGCAGTAGCAACAACAACAGCTACAAGAGCAGTAGTAACAACAACAGCTACAAGAGCAGTAGTAACAACAACAGCTACAAGAGCAGTAGTAACAACAACAGCTACAAGAGCAGTAGCAAAAACAACAGCTACAAAAGCAGTAGCAACAACAACAGCTACAAGAGCAGTAGTAACAACAACAGCTACAATAGCAGTAGCAACAACAACAGCTACAAAAGCAGTAGTAACAACAACAGCTACACGAGCAGTAGCAACAACAACAGCTACACGAGCAGTAGCAACAACAACAGCTACAAAAGCAGTAGTAGTAACAACAGCTACAAAAGCAGTAGTAACAACAACAGCTACAAAAGCAGTAGCAACAACAACAGCTACAAAAGCAGTAGTAACAACAACAGCTACAAGAGCAGTAGCAACAACAACAGCTACAAAAGCAGTAGCAACAACAACAGCTACAAGAGCAGTAGCAACAACAACAGCTACAAGAGCAGTAGCAACAACAACAGCTACAAGAGCAGTAGCAACAACAACAGCTACAAGAGCAGTAGCAACAACAACAGCTACAAGAGCAGTAGCAACAACAACAGCTACAAGAGCAGTAGTAACAACAACAGCTACAAGAGCAGTAACAACAACAACAGCTACAAGAGCAGTAGCAACAACAACAGCTACAAGAGCAGTAGCAACAACAGCAGCTACAAGAGCAGTAGCAACAACAACAGCTACAAGAGCAGTAGTAACAACAACAGCTACAAGAGCAGTAACAACAACAACAGCTACAAGAGCAGTAGTAACAACAACAGCTACAAGAACAGTAGCAACAACAACAACTACAAAAGCAGTAGCAACAACAACAGCTACAAGAGCAGTAGCAACAATAACAGCTACAAGAGTAGTAGCAACAACAACAGCTACAAGAGTAGTAGCAACAACAACAAGCTACAACTACAAGAGTAGTAGCAACAACAGCAGCTACAAGAGCAGTAGCAACAACAACAGCTACAAGAGCAGTAGCAACAACAACAGCTACAAGAGCAGTAGCAACAATAACAGCTACAAGAGTAGTAGCAACAACAACAGCTACAAGAGCAGTAGCAACAACAACAGCTACAAGAGCAGTAGCAACAACAACAGCTACAAGAGCAGTAGTAACAACAGCAGCTACAAGAGTAGTAGCAACAACAACAGCTACAAGAGCAGTAGCAACAACAACAGCTACAAGAGCAGTAGCAACAACAGCAGCTAGAAGAGCAGTAGCAACAACAACAGCTAGAAGAGCAGTAGCAACAACAACAGCTAGAAGAGCAGTAGCAACAACAACAGCTACACGAGCAGTAGCAACAACAACAGCTACAAGAGCAGTAGCAACAACAACAGCTACAAGAGCAGTAGCAACAACAGCTACAAGAGCAGTAGCAACAACAACAGCTACAAGAGCAGTAGCAACAACAACAGCTACAAGAGCAGTAGCAACAACAACAGCTACAAGAGCAGTAGCAACAACAACAGCTACACGAGCAGTAGCAACAACAACAGCTACAAGAGCAGTAGCAACAACAGCTACAAGAGCAGTAGCAACAACAACAACAGCTACAAGAGCAGTAGCAACAACAACAGCTACAAGAGCAGTAGCAACAACAGCTACAAGAGCAGTAGCAACAACAGCTACAAGAGCAGTAGCAACAACAGCTACAAGAGCAGTAGCAACAACAACAACTACAAGAGCAGTAGTAACAACAGCAAGCAGTAGCAAGAACAGCATCAGGTCGTCCACAACAGCACCCTGAACCACCATCACTCGCCTAAATCAAACTACTGTGAACCACCCTAGTTAAGAACAGCCAGAATAACATCATACAACCAACACATAAGAAGGCCCAACATACACTACTGATGTATGCACGTATATGAGGCGTAGCAGTATTACGTATGCCTCGATCTCATTACGCTAATGTTCTGCAGAGCTTTCCTCATATTAAGGAAAAGTGGAAATAAATGAGCAGGTCGTTTCGACAGGCGGAACTATGAAGTGATTATTTTCAGTTTGCTTAACGTGATTGCTCGGGGACTGCCATGATATTTTGGTGCTTTATATCTATGGTTATATGTGTTGTGAAAATACTGTCGTTGTTGATTACTGGTGGGAGGGAAGGGGGTCGAGGCATGGCTCACTGCTCAGTCTTTTAGTTTGCTGTGTGTGCTCACCTAATTGTGGGTGTAGGGATCGATTCATAGCTCCTGGCCTCGCCTCTTCACTGGTCGCTACTACGTCCACTCTCTCCCTGCTCCATGAGCTTTATCATATCTTTTCTTAAAGCTATGTATGGTTCCTGCCTCCACTACCTCACTTTCCAGACTATTCCACTTCCTGACAACTCACAAGGGGTCACAGTCAGAAGTTGAAGGCTCATCTGAGTCTTCAACTTCTGACTGTGACCCCTTGTTGCTGTGTTCCATCTCTGGAATATCCTGTCTCTGTCCACCTTGTGTGTGTGTGTGTGTGTGTGTGTGTGTGTGTGTGTGTGTGTGTGTGTGTACTTACCTAACTATGGTTGAAGGGGTCGAGTCACAACTTCTGGCCCCGCCTCTTCACTGGTGGCTACTAGGTTCACTCTCAGAGTATTGTAGTGGGTGAAGAAGGATGGTAGTGGGTGAAGAGGATCCTATATACTGACTTACAAGTCACAGAAAACTCAAAACAGAGAAAGCTGTGAGATCCTCGACACCTAACATTCCAGCACCGCAGTGTGGCTATCCAAAGACGGAGCGCCTAGTGAATTTATTGATGCCTCAATGACCGTGTTCCAAGCTCAGACACTACAAGAAAATAAAGAGTTGCCACCTTTCTTTTCTCAGTGCCTCACCGTGGCTATCCAGAGAGGGATCACCTGCTCAATCTATGGTTCCCGTACAGCTTCTGCAAAGCTGTTGTAATCTGGATGTGTGGATTAAACTACTGTGTACTCTGATGCCGAGTTTGTAGATTCGAATCCTACTGTGGATTGAGAGGTAATGATATATATATATATATATATATATATATATATATATATATATATATATATATATATATATATATGCACAAAATATGCACAAACACTGATTTCTGGCTGAAGGAGACTCGAACCTACGAACCTTGGAACAAGGTACGCAGTGCATTACCATTCTCACCACACTGGACCAATACCTTGGCGTCCAGCTTGCGCTAGACGTTGATCCAAGGCAGCCAGCTTTCGAGTCTCCTTCAGCCAGAGATCAGTGTTTGTGTATATTTCGCCTGCTCTTGCGAATTCCTTGCATTGTTAATATCTCTAGTAAGGCTGATGCATGCAGGGGATGAGATGAAAAGCTGTAAGCCTTCTCCCTGAAAGCTGGCTGCCTTGGATCAAACATCTAGCGCAAGCTGGACGCCAAGGTATTGGTCCAGTGTGGTGAGAATGGTAATGCACTGCGTACCTTGTTCCAAGGTTCGTAGGTTCGAGTCTCCTTCAGCCAGAGATCAGTGTTTGTATATATATATATATATATATATATATATATATATATATATATATATATATATATATATATTGTATTGCTTATGTGGTATTTATTGTTATTACTGCTCTTACTGCTGTTGTTACTACTGCTTCTGCTGTTGTTGTTGTTGTTCTGTAGACAGAATTTGAGAAGCAGAGTGAGCGAGACAGAGAGAGAGAGAGAGAGAGTAAATACAGAGTAATAAGAGGATAATGTTGCATTATAGAGAAGCTGGTGATATACAGAGGTACGTAACTCATAGAGGAGATTAGAGTTGAGTAGGAAGGCTTGCACTGCAACTTACGACCACCTCAACTGTTGCAAAACTAAGCCCGGGGATAGTGTTTAATACCAGGCAGGATCTCCCTTTAAACTTAAGACTTTGTGGGGGGTCTTGAGGGGTCTGTGTGATGTTGTGGGGGTCTTGAGGGGTATGTATGATGTTGTGGGGTTCTTGTGGGGGTCTTAATGATGTTGTGGGGGTCTTGAGGGGTATGTATGATGTTGTGGGGGTTTTGTGGGGTCTTAATGATGTTGTGGGGGTCTTGAGGGGTCTTAATGATGTTGTGGGAGTCTTGTGGGGTCTGTATGATACTGTGGGGGGGGTCTTATACTCACCTAACTGTGGTTGTGGTTGCACTGTGTGTTCAATGTGATGTTATGGGTTGATCAAGACGTTGTGGGGAAGGGTTAAGTGGGTTGAATAAGAACCTGGTTTATTCCTGACTCGTGGGTTTAATTCCTGACTTAATGGCTTTTGCGGTTTAAGTTTTTATTTTTGGGGTCTCTCTCTCTCTCTCTCTCTCTCTCTCTAGTAAGGATTCCAACCACAGGATCTGGAAGAACTCCTACTGGAGCTGGAAATGGGAATGGTTCCCGGGAATAACAACTATGGAATACCTCTCCTAATGTATATTGTCAACAGCAGCTGCAACCTCGGGTTTAAAACAAGGGCAGAGGAGGACTTTACAGCCGCAGGTGCTGTATTTTGTGCTGTTGTTATTGATGCTGTTATTATTGATGTTGTTATTATTGATGCTGTTGTTATTGATGCTGTTATTATTGATGCTGTTATTATTGATGCTGTTATTATTGATGTTGTTATTATTGATGCTGTTGTTATTGATGCTGTTATTATTGATGCTGTTATTATTGATGCTGTTGTTATTGATGCTGTTATTATTGATGCTGTTGTTATTGAAGCTGTTATTATTGATGCTGCTGCTGCTGATCTTGTTGCTGCTGCCGTCGCTATTATTATTGTTACTATTATTATTATTAATATTATCATCATCATCTGGTAAGGCACAAACTGAAGACTAACACTGAACAAACTTCATCAAATAACGTTAATATAATATATTTTTTAAGCGATACCACCACCACCACCACCACCACTACGACCACCACCACCACCACTAGGACCACCACCACTACGACCACCACCACTACGACCACCACCACAACTACGACCACCACCACTACGACCACCACCACTACGACCACCACCACTACGACCACCACCACTACGACCACCACCACTACCACTACGACCACCACCACTACGACCACCACCACTACGACCACCACCACTACGACGACCACCACCACTACCACTACGACCACCACCACTACGACCACCACCACTACGACCACCACCACTACGACCACCACCACTACGACGACCACCACCACTACCACTACGACCACCACCACTACGACCACCACCACTACGACCACCACCACTACGACCACCACCACTACGACCACCACCACTACGACGACCACCACCACTACCACTACGACCACCACCACTACGACGACCACCACCACCACTACACTACCACCACCACCACTACGACGACCACCACCACCACTACACTACCACCACCACTACGACCACCACCACAACTACCACTACGACCACCACCACTACGACCACCACCACCACCACTACACTACCACCACCACTACGACCACCACCACCACCACTACCACTACGACCACGACCACTACGACCACCACCACTACGACGACCACCACTACGACGACCACCACTAGGACCACCACCACTACGACCACCACCACCACCACTACGACCACCACCACTAGGACCACCACCACTACGACCACCACCACAACTACGACCACCACCACTACGACCACCACCACCACTACGACCACCACTACGACCACCACCACTACGACCACCACCACTACGACCACCACCACCACCACCACCACTACGACCACCACCACTATGACCACCACCACTACGACCACCACCACCACTACGACCACCACCACTACGACCACCACCACTACGACCACCACCACTACGACCACCACCACCACTACGACCACCACCACTACGACCACCACCACCACCACTACACTACGACCACCACTACGACGACGACCACCACCACACTACCACCACCACTACGACCACCACCACTACGACCACCACCACTACGACCACCACCACTACGACGACCACCACCACCACTACACTACGACCACCACCACTACGACCACCACCACTACGACGACCACCACCACCACTACACTACGACCACCACCACTACGACGACGACCACCACCACCACTACACTACCACCACCACTACGACCACCACCACTACGACCACCACCACTACGACCACAACCACTACGACCACCACCACTACGACCACCACCACTACGACGACCACCACCACCACTACACTACGACCACCACCACTACGACGACGACCACCACCACCACTACACTACCACCACCACTACGACCACCACCACTACGACCACCACCACTACGGCCACCACCACCACTACGGCCACCACCACTACGACCACCAACACTACGACCACCACCACTACGACGACTACCACCACCACTACACTACGACCACCACCACCACCACCACTACACTACCACCACCACTACGGCCACCACCACTACGACCACCACCACCACCACTACACTACGACCACCCCCACTACGACGACGACCACCACCACCACTACACTACCACCACCACTACGACCACCACTACGACCACCACCACTACCACTACGACGACCACCACCACCACTACACTACGACCACCACCACTACGACGACCACCACCACCACTACACTACCACCACCACTACGACCACCACTACGACGACCACCACCACCACCACTACACTCCCACCACCACTACGACCACCACCACCACCACTACACTACGACCACCACCACTACGACGACGACCACCACCACCACTACACTAAACCACCACTACGACCACCACCACTACGACCATCACTACGACCACCACCAGTACGACGACCACCACCACCACTACGACCACCACCACTACGACGACCACCACCACCACCACTACACTACCACCACCACTACGATTACCACCACTACGACCACCACCACTACGACCACCACCACTACGATCACCACCACTACGACGACTACCACCACCACTACACTACGACCACCACCACTACGACGACCACCACCACTACGACAACCACCACCAACACCACTACACTACCACCACCACTACGACCACCACCGCTACGACCACCACCCCTACGACCACCACCACTCCAACCACCACCACTACGACGACGACGACCACCACTACACTACCACCACCACTACGACCACCACCACTACGACCACCACCACCACTACCACCACTACGACGACGACCACCACCACTACGACTACCACCACCACTACGACCACCACCACTACGACCACCACCACCACTACGACGACCACCACTACGACCACCACCACTACACTACGACCACCACTACACTACCACCACCACTACGACCACCACCACTACGACCACCACCACTACGACCACCACCACTACGACGACCACCACCACCACTACACTACGACCACCACCACTACGACGACCACCACCACCACTACACTACCACCACTACGACCACCACCACTACGACCACCACCACTACGACCACCACCACAACTACCACTACGACGACCACAACTACGACGACCACCACCACTACACTACCACCACCACTACGACCACCACCACAACTACCACTACGACCACCACCACTACGACGACCACCACCACTACACTACCACCACCACTACGACCACCACCACTACGACCACCACCACCACTACCACCACTACGACGACCACCACCACTACGACGACCACCACCACCACTACGACTACCACAACCACTACGACCACCACCACCACTACGACCACCACCACCACTACGACCACCACCACCACTACGACCACCACCACAACTACGACGACCACCACTACGACTACCACCACCACTACGACCACCACCACCACTACGACCACCACCACCACTACGACTACCACCACCACTACGACGACGACCACCACTACGACCACCACCACTACGGCCACCACCACCACTACGACCACCACAACCACTACGACTACCACCACCACTACGACGACGACCACCACCACCACTACGACCACCACCACCACTACGACTACCACCACCACTACGACCACCACCACTATCACCACCACTACGACCACCACCGCTACGACTACCACCACCACCACTACGACTACCACCGCCACTACGACCACTACCACCACCACCACTACGACTACCACCACCACTACGACTACCACCACCACCACTACGACGACCACCAACACTACGACGACCACCATCACTACGACTACCACCACCACTACGACCACCACCACCACTACGACCACCACCACCACTATGACCACCACCACCACTACGACCACCACCACCACTACGACCACCACAACCACCACTAACAGATAAAGCAGTGTGAGTGCAGTAATGCAAGCAGCAGTAATGCAAGCAGCAGTAATGCAGGCAGCAGTAATGCAGGCAGCAGTAATGTAAGCAGCAGTAATGCAAGCAGCAGTAATGCAGGCAGCAGTAATGCAAGCAGCAGTAATGCAGGAAGCAGTAATGCAAGCAGCAGTAATGCAGGCAGCAGTAATGCAAGCAGCAGTAATGCAAGCAGCAATAATGCAGGCAGCAGTAATGCAAGCAGCAGTAATGCAAGCAGCAGTAATGCAAGCAGCAGTAATGCAAGCAGCAGTAATGCAAGAAGCAGTAATGCAGGCAGCAGTAATGCAGGCAGCAGTAATGCAAGCAGCAGTAATGCAGGAAGCAGTAATGCAAGCAGCAGTAATGCAGGCAGCAGTAATGCACGCAACAGTAATGCAAGCAACAGTAATACAAGCAGCAGTAATGCAAGCAGCAGTAATGCAGGCAGCAGTAATGCACGCAACAGTAATGCAAGCAACAGTAATACAAGCAGCAGTAATGCAAGCAGCAGTAATGCAAGCAGCAGTAATGCAGGCAGCAGTAATGCAGGCAGCAGTAATGCAAGCAGCAGTAATGCAAGCAGCAGTAATGCAAGCAGCAGTAATGCAAGCAGCAGTAATGCAAGCAGCAGTAATGCAAGCAGCAGTAATGCAAGAAGCAGTAATGCAGGCAGCAGTAATGCAGGCAGCAGTAATGCAAGCAGCAGTAATGCAAGAAGCAGTAATGCAAGCAGCAGTAATGCAAGCAGCAGTAATGCAAGAAGCAGTAATGCAGGCAGCAGTAATGCAGGCAGCAGTAATGCAAGCAGCAGTAATGCAAGCAGCAGTAATGCAAGCAGCAGTAATGCAAGCAGCAGTAATGCAGGCAGCAGTAATGCAAGCAGCAGTAATGCAAGCAGCAGTAATGCAAGCAGCAGTAATGCAGGCAGCAGTAATGCAAGCAGCAGTAATGCAAGCAGCAGTAATGCAAGCAGCAGTAATGCAAGCAGCAGTAATGCAAGAAGCAGTAATGCAGGCAGCAGTAATGCAGGCAGCAGTAATGCAAGCAGCAGTAATGCAAGCAGCAGTAATGCAAGCAGCAGTAATGCAAGCAGCAGTAATGCAGGCAGCAGTAATGCAAGCAGCAGTAATGCAAGCAGCAGTAATGCAAGCAGCAGTAATGCAGGCAGCAGTAATGCAAGCAGCAGTAATGCAAGCAGCAGTAATGCAAGCAGCAGTAATGCAAGCAGCAGTAATGCAGGCAGCAGTAATGCAAGCAGCAGTAATGCAAGCAGCAGTAATGCAGGCAGCAGTAATGCAGGCAGCAGTAATGCAAGCAGCAGTAATGCAAGCAGCAGTAATGCAGGCAGCAGTAATGCAGGCAGCAGTAATGCAAGCAGCAGTAATGCAAGCAGCAGTAATGCAAGCAGCAGTAATGCAGGCAGCAGTAATGCAAGCAGCAGTAATGCAAGCAGCAGTAATGCAGGCAGCAGTAATGCAAGCAGCAGTAATGCAAGCAGCAGTAATGCAAGCAGCAATAATGCAGGCAGCAGTAATGCAGGCAGCAGTAATGCAGGAAGCAGTAATGCAGGCAGCAGTAATGCAGGCAGCAGTAATGCAAGCAGCAGTAATGCAAGCAGCAGTAATGCAGGCAGCAGTAATGCAAGCAGCAGTAATGCAAGCAGCAGTAATGCAGGCAGCAGTAATGCAGGCAGCAGTAATGCAGGCAGCAGTAATGCAGGCAGCAGTAATGCAAGTAGCAGTAATGTAAGCAGCAGTAATGCAGGCAGCAGTAATGCAAGCAGCAGTAATGCAAGCAGCAATAATGCAGGCAGCAGTAATGCAGGCAGCAGTAATGCAGGCAGCAGTAATGCAGGCAGCAGTAATGCAGGCAGCAGTAATGCAAGTAGCAGTAATGTAAGCAGCAGTAATGCAGGCAGCAGTAATGCAAGCAGCAGTAATGCAAGCAGCAATAATGCAGGCAGCAGTAATGCAGGCAGCAGTAATGCAGGCAGCAGTAATGCAGGCAGCAGTAATGCAGGCAGCAGTAATGCAAGTAGCAGTAATGTAAGCAGCAGTAATGCAGGCAGCAGTAATGTAAGCAGCAGTAATGCAAGCAGCAGTAATGCAAGCAGCAATAATGCAGGCAGCAGTAATGCAGGCAGCAGTAATGCAGGCAGCAGTAATGCAAGCAGCAGTAATGCAAGCAGCAGTAATGTAAGCAGCAGTAATGCAAGCAGCAGTAATGCAAGCAGCAGTAATGCAGGCAGCAGTAATGCAGGCAGCAGTAATGCAAGCAGCAGTAATGTAAGCAGCAGTAATGCAGGCAGCAGTAATGCAAGCAGCAGTAATGCAAGCAGCAATAATGCAGGCAGCAGTAATGCAGGCAGCAGTAATGCAAGCAGCAGTAATGTAAGCAGCAGTAATGCAGGCAGCAGTAATGCAAGCAGCAGTAATGCAAGCAGCAATAATGCAGGCAGCAGTAATGCAGGCAGCAGTAATGCAGGCAGCAGTAATGCAAGCAGCAGTAATGCAAGCAGCAGTAATGTAAGCAGCAGTAATGCAAGCAGCAGTAATGCAAGCAGCAATAATGCAGGCAGTAGTAATGCAGGCAGCAGTAATGCAGGCAGCAGTAATGCAAGCAGCAGTAATGCAAGCAGCAATAATGCAGGCAGCAATAATGCAGGCAGCAGTAATGCAGGCAGCAGTAATGCAAGCAGCAGTAATGCAAGCAGCAATAATGCAGGCAGCAGTAATGCAGGCAGCAGTAATGCAAGCAGCAGTAATGTAAGCAGCAGTAATGCAGGCAGCAGTAATGCAAGCAGCAGTAATGCAAGCAGCAATAATGCAGGCAGCAGTAATGCAGGCAGCAGTAATGCAGGCAGCAGTAATGCAAGCAGCAGTAATGCAAGCAGCAGTAATGTAAGCAGCAGTAATGCAAGCAGCAGTAATGCAAGCAGCAATAATGCAGGCAGCAGTAATGCAGGCAGCAGTAATGCAGGCAGCAGTAATGCAAGCAGCAGTAATGCAAGCAGCAGTAATGTAAGCAGCAGTAATGCAAGCAGCAGTAATGCAAGCAGCAATAATGCAGGCAGCAGTAATGCAAGCAGCAGTAATGCAAGCAGCAGTAATGCAAGCAGCAGTAATGCAAGCAGCAATAATGCAAGCAGCAGTAATGCAAGCAGCAGTAATGCAAGCAGCAATAATGCAAGCAGCAGTAATGCAGGCAGCAGTAATGCAGGCAGCAGTAATGCAAGCAGCAGTAATGCAAGCAGCAATAATGCAGGCAGCAATAATGCAAGCAGCAGTAATGGCACCTTCTCACCACTACACACAAACTTCAGACATTGGTTTGACATTTTCCATATTGTGCACACGCACCGTGATCCAGGGGGGAGGGGGAGCTATATGCTCCTCTCTCTCTCTCTCTCTCTCTTTCTATCTCTCTCTTTCTCTCTATCTCTTTAAATTGAACACGATAACAAGAAACCCTAATAAAGACGAACAAAACAAGAGTAGTGAATAATAGCATCACCAGTTTAACAAAGACCTGAGAGAGAGTATCCCAGCCTCACACTACGCTTCACAAGTGTCGAGATCTGAACGTTCAAACGTTGCTTGACACACTGCTGCCACACCTGTCCTTGCCCATCTTTTAAATCTCCCTATATACACCGAAATAAATGTTTTTTAGGAGTTTACCTAACCTAACCTGCCCTAATCTAACCTAACCTGCCCTAATCTAACTTAACCTGCCCCAATCTAACTTAACCTGCCCCAATGTAGCCTAACCTAACCTGCCCTAATCTAACCTAACCTGCCCCAATCTAACTTAACCTGCCCCAATCTAACTTAACCTGCCCTAATCTAACCTAACCTGCCCCAATCTAACTTAACCTGCCCCAATGTAACCTAACCTAACCTGCCCTAATCTAACCTAACCTGCCCCAATCTAACTTAACCTGCCCCAATCTAACTTAACCTGCCCTAATCTAACCTAACCTGCCCCAATCTAACTTAACCTGCCCCAATCTAACTTAACCTGCCCCAATCTAACTTAACCTGCCCCAATCTAACTTAACCTGCCCCAATCTAACTTAACCTGCCCCAATCTAATTTAACCTGCCCCAATCTAACTTAACCTGCCCCAATGTAACCTAACCTAACCTGCCCTAATCTAACCTAACCTGCCCCAATCTAACTTAACCTGCCCCAATGTAACCTAACTTAACCTGCCCAAATCTAACTTAACCTGCCCCAATCTAACTTAACCTGCCCCAATCTAACTTAACCTGCCCCAATCTAACTTAACCTGCCCCAATCTAACTTAACCTGCCCCAATGTAACCTAACCTAACCTGCCCTAATCTAACCTAACCTGCCCCAATCTAACTTAACCTGCCCCAATGTAACCTAACTTAACATGCCCCAATCTAACTTAACCTGCCCCAATCTAACTTAACCTGCCCCAATCTAACTTAACCTGCCCCAATCTAACTTAACCTGCCCCAATCTAACTTAACCTGCCCCAATGTAACCTAACCTAACCTGCCCTAATCTAACCTAACCTGCCCCAATCTAACTTAACCTGCCCCAATCTAACTTAACCTGCCCCAATGTAGCCTAACTTAACCTGCCCCAATCTAACTTAACCTGCCCCAATCTAACTTAACCTGCCCCAATATAACCTAACTTAACCTGCCCTAATCTAACCTAACCTGCCCCAATCTAACTTAACCTGCCCCAATGTAACCTAACTTAACCTGCCCCAATCTAACTTAACCTGCCCCAATCTAACTTAACCTGCCCCAATCTAACTTAACCTGCCCCAATATAACTTAACCTGCCCCAATCTAACTTAACCTGCCCCAATCTAACTTAACCTGCCCCAATCTAATTTAACCTGCCCCAATCTAACTTAACCTGCCCCAATGTAACCTAACCTAACCTGCCCTAATCTAACCTAACCTGCCCCAATCTAACTTAACCTGCCCCAATGTAACCTAACTTAACCTGCCCAAATCTAACTTAACCTGCCCCAATCTAACTTAACCTGCCCCAATCTAACTTAACCTGCCCCAATCTAACTTAACCTGCCCCAATCTAACTTAACCTGGCCCAATGTAACCTAACCTAACCTGCCCTAATCTAACCTAACCTGCCCCAATCTAACTTAACCTGCCCCAATGTAACCTAACTTAACCTGCCCCAATCTAACTTAACCTGCCCCAATCTAACTTAACCTGCTCCAATCTAACTTAACCTGCCCCAATCTAACTTAACCTGCCCCAATCTAACTTAACCTGCCCCAATCGAACTTAACCTGCCCCAATCTAACTTAACCTGCCCCAATCTAACTTAACCTGCTCCAATCTAACTTAACCTGCCCCAATCTAACTTAACCTGCCCCAATGTAACCTAACTTAACCTGCCCCAATGTAACCTAACTTAACCTGCCCCAATCTAACTTAACCTGCCCCAATCTAACTTAACCTGCTCCAATCTAACTTAACCTGCCCCAATATAACTTAACCTGCCCCAATCTAACTTAACCTGCTCCAATCTAACTTAACCTGCCCCAATCTAACTTAACCTGCCCCAGTCTAACTTAACCTGCCCCAATCTAACTTAACCTGCCCCAATCTAACTTAACCTGCCCCAATGTAACCTAACCTAACGTGCCCTAATCTAACCTAACCTGCCCCAATCTAACTTAACCTGCCCCAATGTAACCTAACTTAACCTGCCCCAATCTAACTTAATCTGTCCCAATCTAACTTAACCTGCCCCAATCTAACTTAACCTGCCCCAATCTAACTTAACCTGCCCCAATGTAACCTAACCTAACCTGCCCCAATCTAACTTAACCTGCCCCAATCTAACTTAACCTGCCCCAATGTAACCTAACTTAACCTGCCCCAATCTAACTTAACCTGCCCCAATCTAACTTAACCTGCTCCAATCTAACTTAACCTGCCCCAATCTAACTTAACCTGCCCCAATCTAACTTAACCTGCTCCAATCTAACTTAACCTGCCACAATCTAACTTAACCTGCTCCAATCTAACTTAACCTGCCCCAATGTAACCTAACTTAACCTGCCCCAATCTAACTTAACCTGCCCCAATCTAACTTAACCTGCTCCAATCTAACTTAACCTGCCCCAATCTAACTTAACCTGCCCCAATGTAACCTAACTTAACCTGCCCCAATCTAACTTAACCTGCCTCAATCTAACTTAACGTAACCTAATCTTATCTTGTTGTAAGTGGTTTACACTATCGACAAGTTGAAGATTAAGACACATGTGCAACCGTTGGGCGTCTTTATTGTTGAAACGTTTGTTCTACGCAGTAGATTTCTTCAGTCAAATACAGAGACAACAGTAGTAATGAAATAAAGACGATGTAATCAGTCCATTACCGCTATAACGTATGTATACTGTAATAAAGTTACAGCAATCAAATTGTAGACAACGGAACAAGGCGCGTGTACATGTGGCAAACAGTGGCATGAGAAATTAAACAGAAGAAGAAAAAAAGAGAATTGAGAAAGGCGCCTTGGGAGGAAAGGTGGGGAAACCTCCGCCAATTAGCGAGCGCCATTTTTTCCCGCGTTTTTAGCTCTTTTTGTGAAGTTCTGGCGGGAACTTTCACGTGTGTGTTCCAGCTGATGATTTGTTTACCATCTCATCTGCCCGCGATTTCTGCCTGTTAAAATTTCTGGCTCTCCGGTCTATGAGAGAAGGTGAGTGTGGAAACTGTTTGCATGGCCAGCGGTCTACACACACACCTTCAAGTTTTCCACAAACAATTAAAGCTTTTACGAAGTTAAACAAAGGCTTCAGAGGGATGGCTAAACTGTTTAAACTAGGCCATCAAAGCTTCAATGTTTTACCACATCCAGCCCAACCTTAAAACATTATCCTTGTACACTGAGCGATTTCCGGAGTTTTAAAAAAACCTACCCAGTAATAATAATCTTTATTTCTACAAGTACACGATATAATTTATACAGACCATAGCTGACATCAGCGACATACTATATAGAAAGTCCCTGTTTATGTAGAGCATTTTGGGCCCTTCTCTCCTGTGTATTGTTACAGTCATGGTATTGTGTGAGGCACACATGTCACTCACAGTCACACATGTCACACACAGTCACACCACAGTCACACATGTCACACACAGTCACACACAGTCACACATGTCACACACAGTCACACACAGTCATACATGTCACTCACAGTCACACATGTCACACACAGTCACACATGTCACTCACAGTCACACACAGTCACACATGTCACTCACAGTCACACATGTCACTCACAGTCACACATGTCACTCACACATGTCACTAATACCTCACTCTCTGCCTGCAGTGTTGTTAAACCTCTCTGTGTGTTAGAAGGGATCAAGGTCTCAGGACCGGAATGTTGTGGAATATATTCTATTACTCAGTTATGGTTGCAGGGGTCGAGTCACAGCTCATGGCACCGCCTCTTTATTGCTCGCTACTAAGTCACTCTCCCTACTCCATGAGCTTTATCATACCTTTTATTAAAGCTGTGTGCTTATAAATCAATTTGTCGGTATCTCTTACCAAGGCTTACACCAGTACCTAACTGTTGCACATGTGTCTTAATTATCAACCTGATAACTGTACCTATGTGTACCTGCGGCTAAGTAAACCTACTTCCGGGCTGTGGTTCCTACGTCAGTTTACGTGCAGCCAGCAGTAACAGCCTGGTTGATCAGGCCTTGATCCACCAGGAAGCTTGGTCACAGACCGAGTTGCGGGGGTGTTGACCCCCGAAACCCCCTCCAGGTATACTTCAGGTATACTCTAGGTATACTTCAGTTATACTCCATGTATACTTCATGTATACTCCAGGTATACTCTAGGTATACTCCAGGTATACTCCAAGTGTGTGAAGTGCTTCTACACACTTGAAGAATGAGACACTCGGGCAATATTTGGGAATGTTTATCAGGGAAACGTTTGGCCAGCCAGTGGCTGCTTCAGTCCAGTACAGAGACAGCTGGAAGATGATGACAAGTTTAAGGTAATCAGTCCCTTAACCTACCGTCGATGTGTTCAGATGGATTAAACACATCGACTCCAGGCTGAGGGACTGATTACCTCAAACTCCTCATTATCTTCCACACTTCTTAATGGATTGAAGAAGCCAATGGCTAGCGAAACGTTTCCCTAATAAAGGTTCCCAAAGATGCCCAGGAGTCACATTCTTCAACTTTTCGGGTTTCTAAACCACTTCACGTCATACCTAAATTTGTTGAAATTTTCTAGGTAAACACCAGAGCATTTTACAAGTTATCCAAGCTGTTCCAGAATGTCATTCCAGGAGGCTCTTCCAAGATGCCATTCTAGAATGTCATTCCAGGAAGCCATTCCAGGATGTCAGTCTAGGACGCCATTCCAGGATGTCATTCTAGGACGCCATTCCAAGATGCCATTCGAGGATGTCATTCCAGGACGCCATTCCAGGATTTCATTCCAGGAAGCCATTCCAGGATGTCAGTCTAGGACGCCATTCCAGGATGTCATTCTAGGACGCCATTCCAAGGTGCCATTCGAGGATGTCATTCCAGGACGCCATTCCAGGATTTCATTCCAGGAAGCCATTCCAGGATGTCATTCCGGGAAGCCATTCCACGAAGCCAATTCAGGATGTCATTCCAGGAAGCCATTCCAGGATACCATTCCGGGAAGCCATTCCAGGATGTCATTCCAGGATGTCAATCAAAGATGTCATTCAAGAAAGCCATTCCAGGATGTCCTTCCAGGATGTCAATCAAGGAGGTCATTCAAGAAAGCCATTCCAGGAAGTCATTCCAGGATGTCATTCCAGAAAGCTCTTGCAGGATGTCATTCCAGGATGTCAATCAAGGATGTTATTCAAGAAAGCCATTCCAGGAAGTCATTCCAGGATGTCATTTTATGACACCGGGACATGAGTCAACAATGTTGCTCATAGATCACCCGCACGTGACAACTCTTCCAGCAATCTGGTCCTAGTTACGTTTCAAGCCGAGCAGATGAATCATTCTGCTTTTATGAGACGAATAATAACGAAAAGTTGGAAGTGGAAAAACAAAGAAATAAAACAAAAACAAAGAAAAAACTTCTGGCAATTATTTAAAGGTTTTTCTTTCAAGGCTAAATAATAATAATTATAATGATGATCATAATAATAATAGAAATAAAAAATAATTATAATGATGACGAAAATAATAATAATAACGGCAATAAAAATAGAATAATAATAATAATAATAATAATAATAATAATAATAATAATAATAATAATAATAACAATAACAATAATAATAATAATAATAATAATAATAATAATAATAATAATAATAATAATAATAATAATAATAACAATAATAATAATAATAATAATAATAATAATAATAATAATAATAACAATAATAATAATAATAATAATAATAATAATAATAATAATAATCCTTGTAGATAATACCTACCATCCTATACCTCCATCCTTGTAGACAATACCTGCCATCCTATACCTCCATCCTTGTAGACAATACCTGCCATCCTATACCTCCATCCTTGTAGACAATACCTGCCATCCTATACCTCCATCCTTGTAGACAATACCTGCCATCCTATACCTCCATCCTTGTAGACAATACCTGCCATCCTATACCTCCATCCTTGTAGATAATACCTGCCATCCTATACCTCCATCCTTGTAGACAATACCTGCCATCCTATACCTCCATCCTTGTAGACAATACCTGCCATCCTATACCTCCATCCTTGTAGACAATACCTGCCATCCTATACCTCCATCCTTGTAGACAATACCTGCCATCCTATACCTCCATCCTTGTAGACAATACCTGCCATCCTATACCTCCATCCTTGTAGATAATACCTGCCATCCTATACCTCCATCCTTGTAGACAATACCTGCCATCCTATACCTCCATCCTTGTAGACAATACCTGCCATCCTATACCTCCATCCTTGTAGACAATACCTGCCATCCTATACCTCCATCCTTGTAGACAATACCTGCCATCCTATACCTCCATCCTTGTAGACAATACCTGCCATCCTATACCTCCATCCTTGTAAATAATACCTGCCATCCTATACCTCCATCCTTGTAGACAATACCTGCCATCCTATACCTCCATCCTTGTAGACAATACCTGCCATCCTACACCTCCATCCTTGTACACAATACCTACCATCCTATACCTCCATCCTTGTAGACAATACCTGCCATCCTATACCTCCATCCTTGTAGACAATACCTGCCATCCTATACCTCCATCCTTGTAGATAATACCTGCCATCCTACACCTCCATCCTTGTAGACAATACCTGCCATCCTAGACCACTCTTGTAGACAATACCTGCCTTCCTACACCACCATCCTAGTAGACAATACCTGCCATCCTAGACCACTCTTGTAGACAATACCTGCCTTCCTACATCACCATCCTTGTAGACAATACCTGCCATCCTATACCTCCATCCTTGTAGATAATACCTGCCATCCTACACCTCCATCCTTGTAGACAATACCTGCCATCCTACATGAAACAAAATATCTGAGAGAGACATAACCTAACTTCTAGACAGGAGATGAGACACCAACAGCAACACACTTGTAAAATACCCCAAGTCATCCACCTTTCTTGTACAGACAATACCTGCCATCCTACATGAAACAAAATATCTGAGAGAGACATAACCTAACTTCTAGACAGGAGATGAGACACCAACAGCAACACACTAATAAAATCCCCAAGTCATCCAACTTTCTTGTACAGAAGTTACACTTAAACCAGTCTTGTGCTACATAAGTTACACTTAAACCAGTCTTGGGCTACCTAAGTTACACTTAAACCAGTCTTGGGCTACCTAAGTTACACTTAAACCAGTCTTGGGCTACCTAAGTTACACTTAAACCAGTCTTGGGCTACCTAAGTTACACTTAAAAAAGTCTTGCGATACCTAAGTTACACTTAAATCAGTCTTGGGCTACCTAAGTTACACTTAAACCAGTCTTGTGCTACATAAGTTACACTTAAACCAGTCTTGGGCTACATAAGCTACACTTAAACCAGTCTTGGGCTACATAAGTTACGCTTAAACCAGTCTTGGGCTACCTAAGTTACACTTAAACCAGTTTTGGGCTACCTAAGTTACACTTAAACCAGTCTCGGGCTACCTAAGTTACACTCAAAACAGTCTTGTGCTACCTAAGTTACACTTAAACCAGTCTTGGGCTACCTAAGTTACACTTAAACCAGTCTTGGGCTACCTAAGTTACACTTAAACTAGTCTTGTGCTACGTAAGTTACACTTAAACCAGTCTTGGGCTACCTAAGTTACACTTAAACCAGTCTTGTGCTACCTAAGCTACACTTAAGCCAGTCTTGAGCTACCTATGTTACACTTAAACCAGTCTTGTGCTACCTAAGTTACACTTAAACCAGTCTTGGGCTACCTAAGTTACACTTAAATCAGTCTTGGGCTACGTAAGTTACACTTAAACCAGTCTTGGGTTACCTAAGTTACACTTAAACCAGTCTTGGGCTACCTAAGTTACACTTAAACCAGTCTTGGGCTACCTAAGTTACACTTATACCAGTCTTGTGCTACCTAAGTTACATTTAAGCCAGTTTTGGGCTACCTAAGTTACACTTAAACCAGTCTTGGGCTACCTAAGTTACACTTAAATCAGTCCTGGGCTACCTAAGTTACACTTAAACCAGTCTTGGGCTACCTAAGCTACACTTAAACCAGTCTTGGGCTACCTAAGTTGCGCTTAAACCAGTCTTGGGCTACCTAAGTTACACTTAAACCAGTCTTGGGCTACCTAAGTTACACTTGAACCAGTCTTGGGCTACCTAAGTTACACTTAAACCAGTCTTGGGCTACCTAAGTTACACTTAAACCAGTCTTGGGCTACCTAAGTTACACTTAAACCAGTCTTGGGCTACCTAAGTTACACTTAAACCAGTCTTGGGCTACCTAAGTTACACTTAAACCAGTCTTGGGCTACCTAAGTTTCACTTAAACCAGTCTTGGGCTACCTAAGTTACACTTAAACGAGTCTTGGGCTACCTAAGTTTCACTTAAACGAGTCTTGGGCTACCTAAGTTTCACTTAAACGAGTCTTGGGCTACCTAAGTTACACTTAAACCAGTCTTGGGCTACCTAAGTTACACTTAAACCAGTCTTGGGCTACCTAAGTTACACTTAAAAAAGTCTTGCGATACCTAAGTTACACTTAAACCAGTCTTGTGCTACCTAAGTTACACTTAAACCAGTCTTGTGCTACCTAAGTTACACTTAAACCAGTCTTGTGCTACCTAAGTTACACTTAAACCAGTCTTGGGCTACCTAAGTTACACTTAAACGAGTCTTGGGCTACCTAAGTTTCACTTAAACCAGTCTTGGGCTACCTAAGTTACACTTAAACCAGTCTTGGGCTACCTAAGTTACACTTAAACCAGTCTTGGGCTACCTAAGTTACACTTAAAAAAGTCTTGCGATACCTAAGTTACACTTAAATCAGTCTTGGGCTACCTAAGTTACACTTAAACCAGTCTTGTGCTACCTAAGTTACACTTAAACCAGTCTTGGGCTACCTAAGCTACACTTAAACCAGTCTTGGGCTACCTAAGTTACGCTTAAACCAGTCTTGGGATACCTAAGTTACACTTAAACCAGTTTTGGGCTACCTAAGTTACACTTAAACCAGTCTCGGGCTACCTAAGTTACACTCAAAACAGTCTTGTGCTACCTAAGTTACACTTAAACCAGTCTTGGGCTACCTAAGTTACACTTAAACCAGTCTTGGGCTACCTAAGTTACACTTAAACTAGTCTTGTGCTACGTAAGTTACACTTAAACCAGTCTTGGGCTACCTAAGTTACACTTAAACCAGTCTTGTGCTACCTAAGCTACACTTAAGCCAGTCTTGAGCTACCTATGTTACACTTAAACCAGTCTTGTGCTACCTAAGTTACACTTAAACCAGTCTTGGGCTACCTAAGTTACACTTAAATCAGTCTTGGGCTACGTAAGTTACACTTAAACCAGTCTTGGGTTACCTAAGTTACACTTAAACCAGTCTTGGGCTACCTAAGTTACACTTAAACCAGTCTTGGGCTACCTAAGTTACACTTATACCAGTCTTGTGCTACCTAAGTTACATTTAAGCCAGTTTTGGGCTACCTAAGTTACACTTAAACCAGTCTTGGGCTACCTAAGTTACACTTAAATCAGTCCTGGGCTACCTAAGTTACACTTAAACCAGTCTTGGGCTACCTAAGCTACACTTAAACCAGTCTTGGGCTACCTAAGTTGCGCTTAAACCAGTCTTGGGCTACCTAAGTTACACTTAAACCAGTCTTGGGCTACCTAAGTTACACTTGAACCAGTCTTGGGCTACCTAAGTTACACTTAAACCAGTCTTGGGCTACCTAAGTTACACTTAAACCAGTCTTGGGCTACCTAAGTTACACTTAAACCAGTCTTGGGCTACCTAAGTTACACTTAAACCAGTCTTGGGCTACCTAAGTTACACTTAAACCAGTCTTGGGCTACCTAAGTTTCACTTAAACCAGTCTTGGGCTACCTAAGTTACACTTAAACGAGTCTTGGGCTACCTAAGTTTCACTTAAACGAGTCTTGGGCTACCTAAGTTTCACTTAAACGAGTCTTGGGCTACCTAAGTTACACTTAAACCAGTCTTGGGCTACCTAAGTTACCTACGAGTCTTGGGCTTAAGTTTCACTTAAACCAGTCTTGGGCTACCGAGTCTTGGGCTACCTAAGTTAAACCAGTCTTGGGCTACCTAAGTTACACTTAAACGAGTCTTGGGCTACCTAAGTTTCACTTAAACCAGTCTTGGGCTACCTAAGTTACACTTAAACCAGTCTTGGGCTACCTAAGTTACACTTAAACCAGTCTTGGGCTACCTAAGTTACACTTAAAAAAGTCTTGCGATACCTAAGTTACACTTAAATCAGTCTTGGGCTACCTAAGTTACACTTAAACCAGTCTTGTGCTACATAAGTTACACTTAAACCAGTCTTGGGCTACCTAAGCTACACTTAAACCAGTCTTGGGCTACATAAGTTACGCTTAAACCAGTCTTGGGCTACCTAAGTTACACTTAAACCAGTTTTGGGCTACCTAAGTTACACTTAAACCAGTCTCGGGCTACCTAAGTTACACTCAAAACAGTCTTGTGCTACCTAAGTTACACTTAAACCAGTCTTGGGCTACCTAAGTTACACTTAAACCAGTCTTGGGCTACCTAAGTTACACTTAAACTAGTCTTGTGCTACGTAAGTTACACTTAAACCAGTCTTGGGCTACCTAAGTTACACTTAAACCAGTCTTGTGCTACCTAAGCTACACTTAAGCCAGTCTTGAGCTACCTATGTTACACTTAAACCAGTCTTGTGCTACCTAAGTTACACTTAAACCAGTCTTGGGCTACCTAAGTTACACTTAAATCAGTCTTGGGCTACGTAAGTTACACTTAAACCAGTCTTGGGTTACCTAAGTTACACTTAAACCAGTCTTGGGCTACCTAAGTTACACTTAAACCAGTCTTGGGCTACCTAAGTTACACTTATACCAGTCTTGTGCTACCTAAGTTACATTTAAGCCAGTTTTGGGCTACCTAAGTTACACTTAAACCAGTCTTGGGCTACCTAAGTTACACTTAAATCAGTCCTGGGCTACCTAAGTTACACTTAAACCAGTCTTGGGCTACCTAAGCTACACTTAAACCAGTCTTGGGCTACCTAAGTTGCGCTTAAACCAGTCTTGGGCTACCTAAGTTACACTTAAACCAGTCTTGGGCTACCTAAGTTACACTTGAACCAGTCTTGGGCTACCTAAGTTACACTTAAACCAGTCTTGGGCTACCTAAGTTACACTTAAACCAGTCTTGGGCTACCTAAGTTACACTTAAACCAGTCTTGGGCTACCTAAGTTACACTTAAACCAGTCTTGGGCTACCTAAGTTACACTTAAACCAGTCTTGGGCTACCTAAGTTACACTTAAACCAGTCTTGGGCTACCTAAGTTACACTTAAACCAGTCTTGGGCTACCTAAGCTACACTTAAACCAGTCTTGGGCTACCTAATTTTCACTTAAACCAGTCTTGTGCTACCTAAGTTACACTTAAACCAGTCTTGGGCTACCTAAGTTACACTTAAACCAGTCTTGCGCTACCCAAGTTACACTTCAACTAGTCTTGGGCTACCTAAGTTACACTTAAGCCAGTCTTGGGCTACCTAAGTTACACTTAAACCAGTCTTGTGCTACCTAAGTTACACTTAAACCAGTCTTGGGCTACCTAAGCTACACTTAAACCAGTCTTGGGCTACCTAAGTTACACTTAAACCAGTCTTGTGGTACCTAAGTTACACTTAAACCAGTCTTGTGCTACCTAAGTTACACTTAAACCAGTCTTGTGCTACCTAAGTTACACTTAAATTAGTCTTGGGCTACCTAAGTTACACTTAAACCAGTCTTGTGCTACCTAAGTTACACTTATACCAGTCTTGTGCTACCTAAGTTACACTTAAGCCAGTCTTGGGCTACCTAAGTTACACTTAAACCAGTCTTGGGCTACCTAAGTTACACTTAAATCAGTCTTGTGCTACCTAAGTTACACTTAAACCAGTCTTGAGCTACCTAAGTTACACTTAAACCAGTCTTGGGCTACCTAAGTTATACTTAAACCAGTCTTGGGCTACCTAAGTTACACTTAAACCAGTCTTGAGCTACCTAAGTTACACTTAAACCAGTCTTGGGCTACCTAAGTTACACTTAAACCAGTCTTGGGCTACCTAAGCTACACTTAAACCAGTCTTGGGCTACCTAAGTTACACTTAAACCAGTCTTGTGGTACCTAAGTTACACTTAAACCAGTCTTGTGCTACCTAAGTTACACTTAAACCAGTCTTGTGCTACCTAAGTTACACTTAAACTAGTCTTGGGCTACCTAAGTTACACTTAAACCAGTCTTGTGCTACCTAAGTTACACTTATACCAGTCTTGTGCTACCTAAGTTACACTTAAGCCAGTCTTGGGCTACCTAAGTTACACTTAAACCAGTCTTGGGCTACCTAAGTTACACTTAAATCAGTCTTGTGCTACCTAAGTTACACTTAAACCAGTCTTGAGCTACCTAAGTTACACTTAAACCAGTCTTGGGCTACCTAAGTTATACTTAAACCAGTCTTGGGCTACCTAAGTTACACTTAAACCAGTCTTGAGCTACCTAAGTTACACTTAAACCAGTCTTGGGCTACCTAAGTTACACTTAAACCAGTCTTGGGCTACCTAAGTTACACTTAAACCAGTCTTGGGCTACTTAAGTTACACTCAAACCAGTCTTGAGCTACCTAAGTTACACTTAAACCAGTCTTGGGCTACCTAAGTTACACTTAAACCAGTCTTGTGCTACCTAAGTTACACTTAAACCAGTCTTGGGCTACCTAAGTTACACTTAAACCAGTCTTGTGCTACCTAAGTTACACTTAAACCAGTCTTGAGCTACCTAAGTTACACTTAAACCAGTCTTGTGCTACCTAAGTTACACTTAAACCAGTCTTGTGCTACGTAAGTTACACTTAAACCAGTCTTGGGCTACCTAAGTTACACTTAAACCAGTCTTGTGCTACGTAAGTTACACTTAAACCAGTCTTGGGCTACCTAAGTTACACTTAAACCAGTCTTGGGCTACCTAAGTTACACTTAAACCAGTCTTGTGCTACCTAAGTTACACTTAAACCAGTCTTGTGCTACCTAAGTTACACTTAAACCAGTCTTGTGCTACCTAAGTTACACTTAAACCAGTCTTGTGCTACCTAAGTTACACTTAAACCAGTCTTGAGCTACCTAAGTTACACTTAAACCAGTCTTGAGCTACCTAAGTTACACTTAAACCAGTCTGTGAGTACACACACCATCTTCAACCCACAATACTCAGCATAACCTGAAACAATTCCAAAATACCCTCCACCTTTTTCCACATCATCAATTTTCTCACAATTCTTCGTCATTACCATCCCTAGTTACCACAAATCATCGTTCACATGATACATAACACCACCAGACAATATCATAACCAACATATATTAATAACACCCAACATTTCCCGATAAAAAATGCTAATTTATGGAAAAAAAATATTCGCGTATTTTACTTCATTAGAGATGCGCATTAATTTTTCGCCCAACGTCCCACTTTTCCATAAAGTTACGTTCGCTCCGTCACATGTTGTCGCTCGGGTGGCGCCGGATGCCAGAACATCCACGAATTATTATAATTTGTACGGATAATTGAACACACTTCAAAGTGGATAATTGATTCCAATCTTACCTTAATTATTTTCCTCCTGAGCTTAATTGAACAATGTTGTACCTGTGTAGTTCATGTATTTTGTACCTGTGTAGTTCATGTATTTTGTACCTGTGTAGTTCATGTATTTTGTACCTGTGTAGTTCATGTATTTTGTACCCGTGTAGTTCATGTATTTTGTACCTGTGTAGTTCATGTATTTTGTACCTGTGTACTTCATGTATTTTGTACCTGTGTAGTTCATGTATTTTGTACCTGTGTAGTTCATGTATTTTGTACCTGTGTAGTTCATGTATTTTGTACCTGTGTACTTCATGTATTTTGTACCAGTGTAGTTCATGTATTTTGTACCCGTGCAGTTCATGTATTTTGTACCTGTGTAGTTCATGTATTTTGTACCTGTGTACTTCATGTATTTTGTACCTGTGTAGTTCATGTATTTTGTACCTGTGTACTTCATGTATTTTGTACCTGTGTAGTTCATGTATTTTGTACCTGTGTAGTTCATGTATTTTGTACCTGTGTAGTTCATGTATTTTGTACCTGTGTAGTTCATCTATTTTGTACCTGTGTAGTTCATGTATTTTGTACCTGTGTAGTTCATGTATTTTGTACCTGTGTAGCTCATGTATTTTGTACCTGTGTACTTCATGTATTTTGTACCTGTGTAGTTCATGTATTTTGTACCTGTGTAGTTCATGTATTTTGTACCAGTGTAGTTCATGTATTTTGTACCAGTGTAGTTCATGTATTTTGTACCTGTGTACTTCATGTATTTTGTACCAGTGTAGTTCATGTATTTTGTACCTGTGTAGTTCATGTATTTTGTAGCAGTGTAGTTCATGTATTTTGTAGCAGTGTAGTTCATGTATTTTGTACCTGTGTACTTCATGTATTTTGTACCAGTGTAGTTCATGTATTTTGTACCAGTGTAGTTCATGTATTTTGTACCTGTGTAGTTCATGTATTTTGTACCAGTGTAGTTCATGTATTTTGTACCAGTGTAGTTCATGTATTTTGTACCAGTGTAGTTCATGTATTTTGTACCCGTGTAGTTCATGTATTTTGTACCTGTGTAGTTCATGTATTTTGTACCAGTGTAGTTCATGTATTTTGTACCAGTGTAGTTCATGTATTTTGTACCAGTGTAGTTCATGTATTTTGTACCAGTGTAGTTCATGTATTTTGTACCAGTGTAGTTCATGTATTTTGTACCAGTGTAGTTCATGTATTTTGTACCTGTGTAGTTCATGTATTTTGTACCTGTGTAGTTCATGTATTTTTTATCTTTTGAAGTTCCTGTATTTTGTTTCGTTATGTACACAGTAGTGACATAATGTATTGTTCCAGTCAGTTCCTGACTGGAACAATACCCTGACTGGAACAATACCCTGACTGGAACAATACCCTGACTGGAACAATACCCTGACTGGAACAATACCCTGACTGGAACAATACCCTGACTGGAACAATACCCTAACTGGAACAATACCCTGACTGGAACAATACCCTGACTGGAACAATACCCTCACTGGAACAATACCCTGACTGGAACAATACCCTGACTGGAACAATACCCTGACTGGAACAATACCCTGACTGGAACAATACCCTGACTGGAACAATACCCTGACTGGAACAATACCCTGACTGGAACAATACCCTAACTGGAACAATACCCTGACTGGAACAATACCCTGACTGGAACAATACCCTCACTGGAACAATACCCTGACTGGAACAATACCCTGACTGGAACAATACCCTGACTGGAACAATACCCTGACTGGAACAATACCCTGACTGGAACAATACCCTGACTGGAACAATACCCTGACTGGAACAATACCCTGACTGGAACAATAACCTAACTGGAACAATACATTGACTGGAACAATACCCTGACTGGAACAGTACCCTGATTGGAACAATACCCTGACTGGAACAACACCTTGACTGGAACAATACCCTGACTGGAACAATACCCTGACTGGAACAATACCCTGACTGGAACAATACCCTGACTGGAACAATACCCTGACTGGAACAATACCCTAAGTGGAACAATACCCTGACTGGAACAATACATTGACTGGAACAATACCCTGACTGGAACAGTACCCTGATTGGAACAATACCCTGACTGGAACAACACCTTCACTGGAACAATACCCTGATTGGAACAATACCCTGATTGGAACAACACTCTGACTGGAACAATACCCTGACTGGAACAATACCCTGATTTGAACAATACCCGGATTGGAACAACACCTTGACTGGAACAATAACCTGACTGGAATACCCTAACTGGAACAATACTCTGACTGGAACAATACCCTGACTGGAACAATACCCTGACTGGAACAATACCCTGAGTGGAACAATAACCTGACTGGAACAATACCCTGATTGGAACAATACCCTGATTGGAACAACACCTTGACTGGAACAATACCCTGATTGGAACAATACCCTGACTGGAACAATACCCTAACTGGAATACCTTGACTGGAACAATACCCTAACTGGAACAATACCCTGACTGGAACAATACCCTGAGTGGAACAATACCCTGAGTGGAACAATAACCTGACTGGAACAACACCTTGACTGGAACAATACCCTGACTGGAGCAACTCCCTGACTGGAACAATACCCTGATTGGAACAATACCCTGACTGGAACAATACCCTAACTGGAATACCTTGACTGGAACAATACCCTAACTGGAACAATACCCTGACTGGAACAATACCCTGACTGGAACAACACCCTGACTGGAACAATACCCTGACTGGAACAACACCCTGACTGGAACAATACCCTGATTGGAACAATACCCTGATTGGAACAACACTGACTGGAACAACACCTTGACTGGAACAATACCCTGACTGGAACAACACCCTGACTGGAACAATACCCTGATTGGAACAATACCCTGACTGGAACAATACCCTAACTGGAACAATACCCTGACTGGAACAATACCCTGACTGGAACAACACCCTGACTGGAACAACACCCTGACTGGAACAATACCCTGACTGGAACAACGCCCTGACTGGAACAATACCCTGACTGGAACAACACCCTGACTGGAACAATACCCTGACTGGAACAACACCCTGACTGGAACAATACCCTGACTGGAACAATACCCTGACTGGAACAACACCCTGACTGGAACAATACCCTGACTGGAACAACTGACCCTGACTGGAACAATACCCTGACTGGAACAAGACCCTGACTGGAACAATACCCTGACTGGAACAACACCCTGACTGGAACAATACCCTGACTGGAACAATACCCTGACTGGAACAATACCCTGACTGGAACAACACCCTGACTGGAACAATACCCTGACTGGAACAACACCCTGACTGGAACAATACCCTGACTGGAACAATACCCTGACTGGAACAACACCCTGACTGGAACAATACCCTGACTGGAACAACACCCTGACTGGAACAACACCCTGACTGGAACAACACCCTGACTGGAACAATACCCTGACTGGAACAATACCCTGACTGGAACAATACCCTGACTGGAACAATACCCTGACTGGAACAATACCCTGACTGGAACAATACCCTGACTGGAACAATACCGTAACTGGAACAATACCCTGACTGGAACAACACCCTGACTGGAACAACACCCTGACTGGAACAATACAGTGACTGGAACAATACAGTGACTGGAACAATACAGTGACTGGAACAATACAGAGACTGGAACAATACCGTGACTGGAACAATACCCTGACTGGAACAATACAGTGACTGGAACAATACAGTGACTGGAACAATACAGTGACTGGAACAATACAGAGACTGGAACAATACCGTGACTGGAACAATACCCTGACTGGAACAATACAGTGACTGGAACAATACCGTGACTGGAACAATACCCTGACTGGAACAATACCCTGACTGGAACAATACCCTGACTGGAACAATACAGTGACTGGAACAATACCCTGACTGGAACAATACCCTGACTGGAACAATACCCTGACTGAAACAATACCCTGACGGGAACAATGCCGTGACTGGAACAATACCGTGACTGGCACAATGCCCTGACTGGAACAATACCATGACTGGCACAATGCCCTGACTGGAACAATACCATGACTGGCACAATGCCCCTGACTGGAACAATACCATGACTGGCACAATGCCCTGACTGGAACAATACCATGACTGGCACAATGCCCCTGACTGGAACAATACCATGACTGGCACAATGCCCTGACTGGAACAATACCATGACTGGCACAACACCCTGACTGGAACAATACCTGGAACAATACCGTGACTGACTGGAACAATACAGTGACTGGAACAATACAGTGACTGGAACAATACCGTGACTGGAACAATACCGTGACTGGAACAATACCGTGACTGGAACAATACCGTGATTGGAACAATACCGTGACTGGAACAATACCGTGACTGGAACAATATCGTGACTGGAACAATACAGTGACTGGAACAATACAGTGACTGAAACAATACAGTGACTGGAACAATACCGTGACTGAAACAATACAGTGACTGGAACTATCGTGAATGGAACAATACAGTGATTGGAACAATATCGTGACTGGAACAATACAGTGACTGAAACAATACAGTGACTGGAACAATACCGTGACTGAAACAATACAGTGACTGGAACAATACAGTGCCTTGAACAATACCGTGACTGGAACAATACCGTGACTGGAACAATACCCTGACTGGAACAATACCGTGAGTGGAACAATACCCTGACTGGAACAATACCCTGACTGGAACAATACCGTGACTGGAACAATACCGTGACTGGAACAATACCCTGACTGGAACAATACCGTGACTGGAACAATACCGTGACTGGAACAATACCCTGACTGGAACAATACCGTGACTGGAACAATACCGTGACTGAAACAATACAGTGACTGAAACAATACCCTGACTGGAACAATACCGTGACTGGAACAATACCGTGACTGAAACAATACCCTGACTGGAACAATACCGTGACTGGAACAATACAGTGACTGAAACAATACCGTGACTGGAACAATACCCTGACTGGAACAATACCGTGACTGGAACAATACCGTGACTGGAACAATACCGTGACTGAAACAATACAGTGACTGGAACAATACAGTGACTGAAACAATACAGTGACTGGAACAATACCGTGACTGGAACAATACCCTGACTGGAACAGTACCATGAATGGAACAATACCCTGACTGGAACAATACCGTGACTGAAACAATACAGTGACTGGAACAATACAGTGACTGAAACAATACAGTGACTGGAACAATACAGTGGCTGGAACAATGCAGTGACTGGAACAATACCGTGACTGAAACAATACAGTGACTGGAACAATACCGTGACTGGAGCAATAACGTGACTGAAACAATACAGTGACTGGAACAGTACCGTGACTGGAACAATACCGTGACTGGAACAATACCGTGACTGGAACAATACCGTGACTGGAACAATACCGTGACTGAAACAATACCGTGACTGGAACAATACCGTGACTGGAACAATACCGTGACTGGAACAATACCCTGACTGGAACAATACCCTGACTGGAACAATACCGTGACTGGAACAATACCGTGACTGGAACAATACCGTGACTGGAACAATACCCTGACTGGAACAATACCGTGACTGGAACAATACAGTGACTGGAACAATACCGTGACTGGAACAATACCGTGACTGGAACAATACCCTGACTGGAACAATACCGTGACTGGAACAATACCGTGACTGGAACAATACCCTGACTGGAACAATACCCTGACTGGAACAATACAGTGACTGGAACAATACAGTGACTGGAACAATACCCTGACTGGAACAATACCGTGACTGGAACAATACCCTGACTGGAACAATACCGTGACTGGAACAATACAGTGACTGGAACAATACCGTGACTGGAACAATACCGTGACTGGAACAATACCGTGACTGGAACAATACCGTGACTGGAACAATACCCTGACTGGAACAATACCCTGACTGGAACAATACCCTGACTGGAACAATACCCTGACTGGAACAATGCCGTGACTGGAACAATACCGTGACTGGAACAATACCGTGGCTGGAACAATACCCTGACTGGAACAATACCGTAACTGGAACAATACCCTGACTGGAACAACACCCTGACTGGAACAACACCCTGACTGGAACAACACCCTGACTGGAACAACACCCTGACTGGAACAACACCCTGACTGGAACAACACCCTGACTGGAACAATACCCTGACTGGAACAACACCCTGACTGGAACAATACCCTGACTGGAACAACACCCTGACTGGAACAACACCCTGACTGGAACAATACCCTGACTGGAACAACACCCTGACTGGAACAACACCCTGACTGGAACAACACCCTGACTGGAACGACACCCTGACTGGAACAATACCCTGATTGGAACAACACCCTGACTGGAACAACACCCTGACTGGAACAATACCCTGATTGGATATCTTCACTGACGACAAAGTCATCATAAAGACACCCAGGTGTTGTATTTTGGCATACAATGTTGTATTTTTTAATAAAATATAATACATCTGATTGGTTAATCAGGGTTTTTAACCTAAGCTTATCAATTTAACACCAGTACAGAGCTATCTCGAGTATTTAACCTGCTGTCACTACCAGGCTGTTGCTATCCTGGCTGATTTACACTCATAAAACAGAGATTGTTAGAGGGTGTATACTTGAAGGATGACAGATACTGTCGTCAGGTGTGTAGGATGACAGGCACTGTCGTCAGGTGTGTAGGATGGCAGGTATTGTCGTCAGGTGTGTAGGATGACAGGTACCGTCGTCAGGTGTGTAGGATGACAGGTACTGTCGTCAGGTGTGTAGGATGACAGGTACTGTCGCCAGGTGTGTAGGATGACAGATACTGTCGTCAGGTGTGTAGGATGACAGGTACTGTCGTCAGGTGTGTAGGATGACAGGTACTGTCGTCAGGTGTGTAGGATGACAGGTACTGTCGTCAGGTGTGTAGGATGACAGGCACTGTCGTCAGGTGTGTAGGATGGCAGGTACTGTCGTCAGGTGTGTAGGATGGCAGGTACTGTCGTCAGGTGTGTAGGATGACAGGCACTGTCGTCAGGTGTGTAGGATGGCAGGTACTGTCGTCAGGTATGTAGGATGGCAGGTACTGTCGTCAGGTGTGTAGGATGACAGGCACTGTCGTCAGGTGTGTAGGATGGCAGGTACTGTCGTCAGGTGTGTAGGATGACAAGCACTGTCGTCAGGTGCTAGTGTAGGATGACAGGTACTGTCGTCAGCTGCTAGTGTAGGATGACAGGTACTGTCGTCAGGTGCTAGTGTAGGATGACAGGTACTGTCGTCAGGTGCTAGTGTAGGATGACAGGTACTGTCGTCAGGTGCTAGTGTAGGATGACGGGATGGACTGTCGTCAGCTGCTGTGTGGGATGACAGGTACTGTCGTCAGGTGCTAGTGTAGGATGACAGGGTACTGTCGTCAGGTGCTAGTGTGGGATGACAGGGTACTGTCGTCAGGTGCTAGTGTAGGGATGACAGGTACTGTCGTCAGGGTGCTAGTGTAGGATGACAGGTACTGTCGTCAGGTGCTAGTGTAGGATTACAGGTACTGTCTTCAGGTGCTAGTGTAGGATGACAGGTACTGTCGTCAGGTGTGTAAGATGACGGCTACTGTCGTCAGGTGCTAGTGTAGGATGACAGGTACTGTCGTCAGGTGTGTAGGAAGACAGGTACTGTCGTCAGGTGCTAGTCTCTCACTCCTCTCTCTCACTCCTCTCTCTCACTCCTCTCACTCCTCTCACTACCTCTCTCACCCCTCCTCTCTCTACTCCCACCCCCTCTCCCTCTCCTCACTCTCTCTCTCACCTCTCTCACTCACCCCTCTCTCTCACTCTCTCTCACCTCCTCTCTCTCACCCCCTCTCTCACCTCCCCTCTCACTCCTCCCCTCCTCTCACTCCTCCTCTCTCCACCTCTCTCTCCACCCCTCTCTCTCCTCCACTCCCTCTCTCCCCCTACTCTCACTCCCTCTCTCTACTCTCTCACTCCCTCCTCTCACACTCTCTCTCTCTCACCCCTCTCTCTCACTCTCTCTCTCACTCCCTCTCTCTACCTCTCTCTCCCCTCTCACTCACTCCCCTCACTCTCCTCTCACTCTCACCTCCTCTCACTCTCTCTCTCACCTCCCCTCTCTCACCTCCTCTCACCCCTCTCTCTCTCACTCCTCTCTCCTCCACCCTCTCACTACTCTCCTCTCTCACCCCACTCTCTCCTCTCATCCTCTCCCCACCTCTCTCTCACTCACTCTCTCACTACCTCTCTCTCTCCTACCCCCTCTCTCACTCCCCCTCTCTCACTCTCTCTCACTCCCCTCTCACTCCCTCTCTCACTCCTCCCTCTCTCACTCCTCCTCCCACTCTCTCTCTCACTCACTCTCCACCTCCTCTCTCTCACTCTCCTCTCTCACTCTCCTCTCTCACTCTCCTCTCTCACTCTCCTCTCTCACTCTCCTCTCTCACTCTCCTCCCACTCCCTCTCTCTCACCCTCCCCTCTCTACCTCCTCTACTCTCTCTCTCACTCCCTCTCTCACTCACTCCTCCTCTCACTCTCCCTCTCTCACTCCCACTCCCTCTCCCCCTCTCTCTCCTCTCTCTCACTACCCTCTCTCTCACCCCTCTCTCTCTACTCTCCACTCATCTCCTCTCTCACCTCTCTCACTACTCTCTCACTCCCTCTCCCTCCTCTCTCTCACCTCTCTCACCCCTCTCTCTCTCCTCCCACTCTCTCACTCCCCTCCCCCTCTCTCCACTACTCTCACTCTCTCTCTCACCTCTCACCCCCTCTCACTCACTCTCTCTCACTCACTCCCCTCTCTCACTACTCTCCTCCCCCTCACTCTCACTACTCTCTCTCCACCCCCTCTCTCACCCTCCTCTCACTCTCTCTCACTCCTCTCACTCTCATCTCTCCCACTCTCTCTCATTACTCTCTCTCACTCTCTCTCTCTCCCTCCCCTCTCTACTACCTCTCACCCCCTCTCTCACTCCTCTCTCTACTCCCCTCTCTCTCTCCCCACTCTCTCACTCCCCTCTCACTCCTCTCACTCCTCTCACTCCTCTCACTCCTCTCTCTCTCACTCTCCCCTCTCTCTCACTCCTCTCTCACTCCCCTCTCTCTCACTCACTCCCTCTCTCTCACCTCCTCTCCTCCACCTCTCACTCTCTCACTCTCCCCTCTCTCACCCTCTCCCACCTCCTCTCACTCCCTCTCACTCTCCCTCTCACTTTCTCATCTCACTCTCTCCCTCTTCTCTCTCACTCCCCCTCTCATTCTCTACTCTACTCCCTCTCTCACTCCCACTCTCTCTCCTCACCCCTCCCTCTCACACCTCTCTCACCCTCCACCCCCTCACTCTCACTCTCACTACTCTCTCTCTCACTCTCTCTCACTCTCTCACCCTCCCTCTCCTCCTCTCACTCTCTCACTACTCTCTCACTCGCCCTCTCTCTCACCTCTACCTCTCTCCCCACTCTCTCACTACTCTCTCTCTCCCCTCTCTCACTCCTCTCTCTCTCTCTCCTACTCTCTCTCACCCCTCTCTCTCACTCTCTCTCTCACTCTCTCTCACTCTCTCTCACCTCTCACTCTCTCTCCCACCTCCCTCTCACTCACTCCTCACCCCTCTCCTCTCACTCACCTCACTCTCTCACTACCTCTCTCTCTCACCTCTCTCTCACTACTCTCCCACTCCCTCCTCTCACTACTCTCTCATCCCCCTCTCTCTCTCTCACTCTCTCACTCCCCTCTCTCTCTCCTCTCACTCTCTCTCTCACCTCCCTCTCTCACTCTCCCACTCCCTCTCACTACTCTCTCTCACTCCCTCTCACACCCCCTCTCTCACCTCTCACCTCTCACTCTCTCTACTCTCACCCCTCCTCACTCTCACCTACTCTCTCTCACCCCTCCCTCTCACCCCCTCTCTCACTCTCTCACTCTCTCCTCTCACTCTCCACCTCTCTCTCACTCCTCTCTCACCTCCTCCCTCTCTCACTCCTCTCTCCCCTCCTCCTCACCTCCTCTCACTCCTCTCACCTCCCCTCACTCCCTCTCTCCCCCCTCACTCTCTCACCTCCCCTCTCCTCTCCTCTCCCACTCCTCTCACTCCCTCCCTCTCTCACTCCCTCTCACCCCCTCTCTCCTCTCTCTCACCTCCTCTCACCCTCCTCTCTCTCACTCCTCCTCCCCTCTCACTCCTCCCCTCTCCTCACTCCCTCTCACTCTCTCTCTCACTCTCACTCCTGCCTCTCTCACCCCTGCCTCTCTCACCCCTTCCTCTCTCACCCTCCCCCTCCCTCACCCCTCCCCTCCTCCCCTCCCCTCCCTCTCCTCCTCCTCACTCCTCTCTCACTCCTCTCATCCCCTCTCTCCCCCTCTCTCACTCCTCCTCTCTCCTCTCTCACCTCCTCTCACTCCCTCCCTCACTCTCACCTCCCTCTCTCACCTCCTCTCTCACTCCTCCCTCTCACTCTCTCTCACCCTCCTCCTACCCTCTCTCTCCCACCCCTCCCCTCTCTCACCCTCCTCTCTCTCACTCCCCTCTCTCACCTCCCCTCTCTACCTCCTCACCTCCTCCCTCTCTCACTCTCTCACTCCCCCTCTCTCACTCCCTCTCTCACTCCTTCTCTCCCCTCTCTCTCACTCTCCCTCTCATCCTCTCCCCCTCTCTCACTCCCCTCTCCCTCTCTCACCCCTCCCTCTCTCACTCCTGCCTCTCTCACTCCTTCCTCTCTCACCCCTTCCTCTCTCACTCCTCTCTCTCCCTCCTCTCACCTCCCTCTCTCACTCCTCCTCCCCTCTCACCTCTCTCTCACCCCCCTCTCTCTCTCACTCTCTCATCTCCTCTCACCCCTCTCTCTCACTCCCTCTCTCACTCCCTCCCTCTCACTCCTCTCTCCTCTACTCTCTCTCTCCTCCTCTCTCACTGCTCTCACTCCTCTCTCTCTCCTCCTCCTCTCTCACCTCCTCTATTCTCCTCACTCTCTCTCACTCCTCCCTCTCTCTCACTCCTCCCTCTCTCTCACTCCTCTCTCTCACTCCTCTCTCTCACTCCTCTCTCTCACTCCTCTCTCTATCTCTCACTGAAAATAAAAATAGGATGGTGGTTTAAGTCCATTTAAAAATATTTTAAATTCAATATGAAGGTGAACTGCTATAAATACTGTGTTTATGTGTACACGTATTTTATACATGCATACACAGGTACACACACGTACATGTATACTTGTATTACAATAATGAGACACACAGGCAGAAAAATTACCAGGAGAATCATGAGTTTATAAGTACACACACACACACACACACACACACACACACACACACGAGTCATGGTACGTGAAGAGGTATCACAGTGGGCGCCTGTGACGAGCAGGGTCCCACAGGGGTCAGTTCTAGGACCAGTGCTATTTTTGATATATGTGAACGACATGATGGAAGGAATAGACTCTGAAGTGTCCCTGTTCGCAGATGACGTGAAGTTGATGAGAAGAATTAAATCGGATGAGGATGAGGCAGGACTACAAAGAGACCTGGACAGGCTGGACATGTGGTCCAGAAACTGGCTTCTCGAATTCAATCCAGCCAAATGCAAAGTCATGAAGATTGGGGAGGGGCAAGGAAGACCGCAGACAGAGTATAGGCTAGGTGGACAAAGACTACAGACCTCACTCAAGGAGAAAGACCTTGGGGTGACCATAACACCGAGCACATCACCGGAGGCACATATCAACCAAATAACCGCTGCAGCATACGGGCGCCTGGCAAACCTGAGAATAGCGTTCCGATACCTTAATAAGGAATCGTTCAAGACACTGTACACTGTGTATGTCAGGCCCATACTGGAGTATGCAGCACCAGTCTGGAACCCACACCTGGTCAAGCACGTCAAGAAGTTAGAGAAAGTACAAAGGTTTGCAACAAGGCTAGTCCCAGAGCTCAGGGGAATGTCGTACGAGGAAAGGTTGAGGGAGATCGGACTGACGACACTGGAGGACAGAAGGGTCAGGGGAGACATGATAACGACATACAAGATACTGCGGGGAATAGACAAGGTGGACAGAGATAGGATGTTCCAGAGAGGGGACACAGGGACAAGGGGTCACAACTGGAAGCTGAAGACTTAGACGAGTCACAGGGACGTTAGGAAGTATTTCTTCAGTCATAGAGTTGTCAGCAAGTGGAATAACCTAGCAAGTGAAGTAGTGGAGGCAGGAACCATACATAGTTTTAAGAAGAGGTATGACAAAGCTCAGGAAGCAGAGAGGGAGAGGACCTAGTAGTGATCAGTGAAGAGGAGGGGCCAGGAGCTGAGTCTCGACCCCTGCAACCACAATTAGGTGAGTACACACACATACACACACACACACACACACAGAAGATTATCAGGAGAAGAGTGGTGGAACACCTAGAAAGGAATGATCTCATCAACAGCAGCCAGCATGGTTTCAGGGACGGGAAATCCTGTGTCACAAACCTACTGGAGTTCTATGACATGGTGACAGCAGTAAGACAAGAGAGAGAGGGGTGGGTGGATTGCATTTTCTTGGACTGCAAGAAGGCGTTTGACACAGTTCCACACAAGAGATTGGTGCAAAAACTGGAGGACCAAGCAGGGATAACAGGGAAGGCACTACAATGGATCAGGGAATACTTGTCAGGAAGACAGCAGCGAGTCATGGTACGTGGCGAGGTGTCAGAGTGGGCACCTGTGACCAGCGGGGTCCCGCAGGGGTCAGTCCTAGGACCAGTGCTGTTTCTGGTATTTGTGAACGACATGACGGAAGGAATAGACTCTGAGGTGTCCCTGTTTGCAGATGACGTGAAGTTGATGAGAAGAATACACTCGATCGAAGACCAGGCAGAACTACAAAGGGATCTGGACAGGCTGCAGAACTGGTCCAGCAATTGGCTCCTGGAGTTCAATCTCACCAAGTGCAAAGTCATGAAGATTGGGGAAGGGCAAAGAAGGCCGCAGACGGAGTACAGTCTAGGGGGTCAGAGACTACAAACCTCACTCAAGGAAAAAGATCTTGGGGTGAGTATAACACCAGGCACATCTCCTGAAGCGCACATCAACCAAATAACTGCTGCAGCATATGGGCGCCTAGCAAACCTCAGAACAGCATTCCGACATCTTAATAAGGAATCGTTCAGGACCCTGTACACCGTATACGTTAGGCCCATATTGGAGTATGCGGCACCAGTTTGGAACCCACACCTAGCCAAGCACGTAAAGAAACTAGAGAAAGTGCAAAGGTTTGCAACAAGACTAGTCCCAGAGCTAAGAGGTATGTCCTACGAGGAGAGGTTAAGGGAAATCAACCTGACGACACTGGAGGACAGGAGAGATAGGGGGGACATGATAACAACATACAAAATACTGAGAGGAATTGACAAGGTGGACAAAGACAGGATGTTCCAGAGATTGGACACAGTAACAAGGGGACACAGTTGGAAGCTAAAGACACAGATGAATCACAGGGATGTTAGGAAGTATTTCTTCAGCCACAGAGTAGTCAGTAAGTGGAATAGTTTGGGAAGCGATGTAGTGGAGGCAGGATCCATACATAGCTTTAAGCAGAGGTATGATAAAGCTCACGGCTCAGGGAGAGTGACCTAGTAGCGATCAGTGAAGAGGCGGGGCCAGGAGCTCGGACTCGACCCCCGCAACCTCAACTAGGTGAGTACAACTAGGTGAGTACACACACACACACACACACACACACACACACACACACACACACACACACACAGAAAGTTTGCAAATTAGAAGTCTGTAAGAAACAAGGGTAATTTTATTACAGTAATCCCTCACTAATCTTATAACTTTACGAGAGAGAGAGAGAGAGAGAGAGAGAGAGAGAGAGAGAGAGAGAGAGAGAGAGAGAGAGAGAGAGAGACAGAGAGAGAGAGAGAGAGAGAGAGAGAGGTGGGGGAGGATTTACTGGTTTCAGGTGACTTTCAATTTAGGTGGCAACCAATCACAAAATTGGATTTCATGGTACCATGAATGCAATGAACTCCTCCAAGAGGAGTGTGTGTGTGTGTGTGTGTGTACTCACCTATATGTACTCACCTATATGTGGTTGCAGGAGTCGAGTCATAGCTCCTAGCCCTGCATCTTCACTGGTCGATACTAATTCACTCTCTCCCTGCTCCATGATATTTTTCATACCTCTTCTTAAAGCTATTTATGGAACTTGCTTCCACTACTTCACTCTCCAAATTATTCCAGTTCCTGACAACTCTAAGACTAAAGAAATACTCCCTAACATCCCTATGACTCATCTGGGTTTTCAGTTTCCAATTGTGTCCCCTTGTTTCTGTATCCCATCTCTGAAACATTCGATCCTTGTCCACCTTGGCAATGCCTTTTAGTATTTTATACGTTATTATCATGTCCCCTCTATCCCTCCTATCCTCTAGTGTCATCAGGTTGAGTTCCCTTAACCTTTCCTCATAAGACATACCCCTCAGTTCCGGGACTAATCGTGTTGCAAATTTTTGTACTTTCTCCAATTTCGTGACGTGTTTGACTAAGTGAGGGTTCCATACTGGCGCTGCATATTCCAGTATGGGCCTTACGTACACTGTGTACAATGTCGTGAATGACTCCTTACTCAGATGTCTAAACGCCAATCTCAGGTTTGTAAATCTCCCATATGCTGCAGCAGTTATTTGACTGATGTGTGCCTCAGGGGACATGTTCGTTATAATGCTTACCCCAAGATCCTTTTCTTTAACTAACGTTTGCAGCTGTTGGTTTCCTAACCTGTACTCCGTCTGCGGTCTTCTGTGTCCTTCCCCAATCTTCATGACCTTACACTTACTGGGGTTAAACTCCAGGAGCCATTTGTCGGACCATACTTGTAGTTTGTCCAGATCCCCTTGTAATCTTAACTGATCCTCGCCCACTTGTATTCTCCTCATCAGTTTCACATCATCAGCGAACAGTAACACTTCTGAATCTATTCCTTCCACCATGTCATTCACGTATACAAGAAACAGCACCGGGCCTAGGACTGAACCTTGTGGAACCCCACATGACACATTCGCCCACTTCGACACTTCAGCACGTACCAACACACGTTGTTTCCTTCCTGTCAGGTATTCCCTGATCCATTGCAGTACTTTCCCCGTTATTCCTGCCTGCTCCTCTAATTTTTCCACCAGTCTTTTGTGTGGTACTGTGTCAAAAGCCTTCTTGCAATCTAAAAAGATGCAATCTACCCCTCCCTCTCTCTCATGTCTTACTTCTGTTACCTTATCGTAGAACTCAAGTAAATTTGTGACACAGGATTTCCCATCTCTGAAGCCGTGCTGACTGTCATGTATGAGCCCAATCTTTTCAATGTGTTCCACTACTTTTCTCCTGTTAATCTTTTCTATGACTTTACATACTATACAAGTCAGTGACACTGGTCTGTAGTTTAATGCTGCCTGTCTGTCCCCCTTTCTTAAAAATTGGAACTAAATGTGCTGTTTTCCACGCCTCAGGCAACTGACCTGTTTCGATAGATTTACTGAAGATTGCTGCTAATGGCACACACAGTTCCTCTGCTCCCTCTCTCAGTATCCATGGAGATATGTTATCTGGGCCCACCGCCTTTGAGGTATCGAGTTCGTCTAGCAGTTTCTTCACCTCTACCTTGGTTATGTGTACTGTGTCCAGCGCCTGCTGGTGCACCCTACCTCCACAGTTTGCTGGAAGCATTCCTGACTCTATTGTGAATACTTCTCTAAATCTTTTGTTTAGTTCATCACATACTTCTTGGTCACTCTTCGTCAGCTCCCCTCCTTCTTTCCTCAGTCTGATTACCTGGTCCTTGACTGTTGTTTTTCTCCTAATGTGACTGTATAATAACTTTGGTTCAGATTTGGCTTCTGATGCTATGTCGTTCTCGTATTGCCTCTGGGCCTTTCTCCTTATCCTTGCATATTCGTTTCTGGTTCTTCTGCTCATCTCCTTGTTTTCTTGAGTCCTTTGCCTTCTATACCTTTTCCATGCTCTAGCACACTTGGCTTTGGCCTCTTTACACCTCCAGTTAAACCATGGGCTCACTCTGGTCTTACCATTTTTTCTGTTGCCCTTTGGTATGAACCTTTCCTCTACCTCCCTGTACTTAGTGGATACTATTCCCATCATTTCATTTACTGTCTTTCCATCTAGTTATCTTTCCCACTGCACTTCATGCAGGAAACTTCTCATTCCTATGTAGTCCCCTTTTTTGAAGTTTGGTTTCTCTCTTTGTTCTCGTGCTGCTGCATTCTCCACTTTTAACTCGACAAGATATTCAAAACTCAGGACATCATGATCACTAGCTCCAAGGGGTCTTTCGTGGGTGATATCCCTTATGTTTGAACTATTCAAGGTGAATATGAGATCCAGCCTTGCTGCAACATCCTCTCCTCTCTCTTTGGTTGTATCCCTAACATGTTGATGCATGAAGTTCTCCAATACAGTCTCCAACATTTTAGCCCTCCATGTTTCTGGCCCCAAATGTGGCTCTAGGTTTTCCCAGTCAATCTCTTTATGATTGAAATCCCCCATTATAAGCAATTTTGTCCTACCCATATGAGCCCTTCTGGCCACTTCAGCTAGTGTATCCACCATTGCCCTATTGTGCACATCATACTCTTCTCTTGTTCTCCTGCTGTTAAGTGGTGGGTTATACATCACTGCTATCATCACCTTTGGACCACCAGTCTGAAGTGTTCCTACAATGAAGTCGTCTGTTTCCCTTCTTTCCATTCCTCCCATCTCCTCAAAACTCCACTGGTCTTTTATGAGCAATGCTACTCCTCCCCATCCTCTGTTCTCACTGTCTTTCCTCATAATCTAATACCCAGGTGGAAAAATTGCATCTGTTATCATCCCTGTAAGTTTTGTCTCTGTTAGTGCTGTGATGTCAGGTGATGCATCAATGATGCGTTCTTGCCACTCTTCACTCTTATTTGTTATTCCATCTGCATTGGTGTACCATACCTTTAGCTTCCTTTCCATTACTGTATTTTGGGAGATGGAAGAGGAAGGTACAGGCTGGGAGGGTGGGAGGCAGGGCACATTATTATGGGAGGCTGCTGTGATTGTGGAATTAGTGCTTGGGGGGGGTGGCTATGGAGTGAGGTTTGTTTCTGTTTACTGTGTTTGGTTGATATGTGGTGGCAGGGGTTGAGAGGTTTACGTACGCATTTGTGTTTTATGTTCCCCCAAAGGGGGAACATCAAACACAAACATCTCTCTTTCTTTCCACTGGTTCTGTCTTGCTCTCATTTTCAGTTGTGCCCTTTCCTTTCGTGCTCTGTCTCGATTTAGGAACACTTTTTGATAATCTGGAGAGTCCTTTAACAGTGGTTTCTGTTGTAGTATCCTGTTCCTTACCACATCTGTCTTGAATGTCAATCTGATTGGTCGATTTTTTCCCTCGAATACCTTCCAAGTCTGTGAAAATTTTCTAAGTGAGACATGTCCCTCTCTCCTGTTATTGCAATGATGTTCTTAATCTCTGTTTTCTCTCAATGCTTTCTTTCATCATAGGTCTGCCCTTCAGTCTCCTGAAGCCCATGAATAATTATTGACCTCTCCCTCTCCTCTTCCCATTTCTTTTCCCTCCGTATCTCTGGATCTGATTTAAGCATCTCCTTTGCTGTTTCTCTAATCATCTCCCAGACACCATGATGGCCTGATATTACTGCTGCAAAAGACTGCTTATATCCATCCCCTCCTTCAGTCCCCTCGCTGTCTGCTGATGTTTCCACTTCAGTCATCTTGCTCCTTTCGGACCTCATCTTTAGCTCCTGCATCAGCACATCCATTTCTTCCTCCAATCTCTATATCTTTGCCTCAGCTACTACAGCTCGTGATACCCACTTCTTGCTCTCTGCAGATATTTGCTCTAGCATGTTATTGCAAAGCTCGTTTAACCTTTTCTCCCATTGTTGTTCCATTTTGTTCTTGAGCATTTCTACCCATTCTCCCTTTTCTGACCAGCCATCATCAGTTCCCTTGCCTTTAAGTCCTCCCTTTTGAGAGCCCATTTTGTTTTTATCCTGCTGGGATGTTCTAGCTGCTTCAGCTTATTGTAAAAATGTGTATGTGTGGTGGGGGATTTATGAGCTAATGTGTTAGGTTAGGTTAGGTTTGTGTACTCACCTATTTGTACTCACCCATTTGTGGTTGCAGGGGTCGAGTCCTAGCTCCTGGCCCCGCCTCTTCACCGGTTGCTACTAGGCCCTCTCTCTCCCCGCTCCATGAGCTTTATCAAACCTCGTCTTAAAACTGTGTATGGTTCCTACCTCCACTACGTCATTTTCTAGGCTATTCCACTGCCTTACAACTCTATGACTGAAGAAATACTTCCTACTATCTCTCTGACTCATTTGTGTCTTCAACTTCCAATTGTGGCCTCTTGTTTCTGTGTCCCATCCCTGGAACATCCTGTCCTTGTCCACCTTGTCTATTCCACGCAGTATTTTATATGTCGTTATCATGTCTCCCCTGACCCTCCTGTCCTCCAGTGTCGTCAGGCCGATTTCCCTTAATCTTTCATCATAGGACATTCCCCTTAGCTCTGGAACTAACCTTGTTGCAAACCTTTGTACTTTCTCTAGTTTCTTGACGTGCTTTATCAAGTGCGGGTTCCAAACAGGTGCTGCATACTCCAGTATGGGCCTGACATACACGGTGTACAGTGTCTTGAATGATTCCTTACTAAGGTGTCGGAATGCTGTTCTCAGGTTTGCCAGGCGCCCATATGCTGCAGCAGTTATCTGATTGATGTGTGCTTCCGGAGACATGCTCGGTGTTATACTCACCCCAAGATCTTTCTC
>NC_091380.1:3507658-3512658 GCF_038502225.1 Cherax quadricarinatus
TGGTAGTGGGTAGTTTATTGTGACCTCATATCCATCCTGTGGATGGTAGTGGCTAGTTTATTGTGACCTCATATCCATCCTGTGGATGGTAGTGGCTAGTTTATTGTGCATACATATCCATCTTGTGGACAGTAAGGCAAAAGTATATGGATACACAAAAGATCTAGAAATTAGGCCCCAAAAGAATTAACAGGAGGACATCTGGATTTAAATCTACAATTCATTTATCTGTTTCAAGACGTATGCTGTGACGACAACTGTTGACTGAGCGATGGTGCATGTGCTTCCTCTCCTGGCATAAATAAATTATAAAATGTTCTTCACTGTGTAAGTTAGAATGGAGATGTGACTTCTTTATCCATGGGGCTTCGGTAAGCCAGTGGTGGCTTAACCACGTATATGTAGCACCGGTAAGCCAGTGATGGCTTAACCACGTATATGTAGCACCGGTAAGCCAGTGGTGGCTTAACCACGTATATGTAGCACCGGTAAGCCAGAGATGGCTTAACCACGTATATGTAGCACCGGTAAGCCAGTGGTGGCTTAACCACGTATATGTAGCACCGGTAAGCCAGTGGTGGCTTAACCACGTATATGTAGCACCGGTAAGCCAGTGATGGCTTAACCACGTATATGTAGCACCGGTAAGCCAGTGATGGCTTAACCACGTATATGTAGCACCGGTAAGCCAGTGGTGGCTTAACCACGTATATGTAGCACCGGTAAGCCAGTGGTGGCTTAACCACGTATATGTAGCACCGGTAAGCCAGTGGTGGCTTAACCACGTATATGTAGCACCGGTAAGCCAGTGATGGCTTAACCACGTATATGTAGCACCGGTAAGCCAGTGATGGCTTAATTTATCAGATAGTTGCAAAGAATTCTTCAACACTTGTTCAACCTTTGGACGAAGACCTACTTCGACTAGTGGATGGTACCACTTTGACCCCGCCTCCATCTGCTTCACGTCACCTCACTACAGTATATAAGCCACGTCTACGGCCCTATGCTGTACATTCTACAAGATTGATGGACTGAACACATCGACTCCAGGTTGAGGGACTGATTACCTCAAACTCCTCTCTTCACACCTTTGTATTGGACTGATGAAGCCACTGTGTGGCGAAACGTTTCCTGAATAAAGATTCTCATATGTTGCATAAGTGTCTCAATATTCACTTGCATAATTCTCGAAATATAAATAATAGAAGTCCTCAGGATGTTCTTCAACTTTATCTATCCTTGGTTAGGTTTCATTTAGATTATTCTGCGCAGTTTTAGTCACCGTATTACAGAATGGATATAAATGCTCTGGAAAACGTACAAAGGAGGATGACAAAGTTGATCCCATGTATAACAAAAAGGCACAATACCGTGACTGGAACGATACACAAATAACCCGCAAATAACCCTGCCTAGTATGGGCCAACAGGCCTGCTGCAGTGTTCCTCCTTTCTTATGTTCTTATAAAAGAGAGAAGCTTACGACGACGTTTCGGTCCGACTTGGACCATTGACAAAGTCAGTGTGACTTTGTCAATGGTCCAAGTCGGACCGAAACGTCGTCGTAAGCTTCTCTCTTTTATGTGCGGGTTATTTGTGTATTGATCCCATGTATCAGAAATCTTCTCTATGAGGATAGACTGAGGTCCTGAATCTGCACTCTCTGGAAAGACGTAGAATTAGGGGGGATATGATTGAGGTGTATAAATGGAAAACAGGAATAAATAAAGGGGATTTAAATAGCATGCTAAAAATATCTAGCCTAGACAGGACTCGCAGAAATGGCTTTAAACTGGAAAAATTCAGATTCAGGAAGGATACAGGAAAGCACTGGTTTGGTAATAGAGTTGTGGATGAGTGGAACAAACTCCCGAGTACCGCCATAGACTCTAAGACGTTGTGTAATTTTAAAAATAGGTTGGGTAAATACATGAGTGGGTGTGGGTGGGTGTGAGTTGGACCTGACTAGCTTGTGCTACTAGGTCGGATGCCGTGCTCCTCCCTTAAGTGACGTGTCTGACCTCACTAGGTGAAGGGATTGGCTTAAGTCGGTGGGAGAATTGGACCTGCCTCGCATAGGCCACTAGGCCTGTTGCAGTATTCCTTCTTATGTTCTTATCTGAGGAAGATGGAACAATGAATAGGCACTCTAGACGACCGTAAGAGAATAAGACTTGAGGAGCACTGCAGCAGGCGTACTGGCCCATGCTAGGCAGGTCCTTCTCAAAACCAACCATTACCATACACCAAGTTATCCAACTTTTTCCCAAAACTTTAGTACCTCAGGTAGTAATCAATTATTATTATTATTATTATAATCAAAAAGAAGCGCTAAGCCACAAGGGCTATACAGCAGGTAGTAATCAAACCCAGCCTGTTACGAGGTGCCTGAGACTACCTAAGCTACGAGCCCTCACATAACCTCTCAAATATAAAGAAATACGATAGTTACCTACATTCAGTATTACAGAGGTGCTCAACCTTAGTTTAGATGGGTAGTGGGATCAACCTATACTTTTAAGAGAACTAATGAACTATTTGTGTCCGCAAAGTATCACACACAACAATGGTGTTACATTTATAACCTTGGTGGAGGGGTAAGCCAGTGGAAGGTCCCGGTCAGATAACCAAAAGTTCCAGCTGTGGGTCATCATAAGACCCGCGTCAGGAAACACTTGTCCTGTTTTCTGACAAACCTAACCTAACCTAATATAATTATCACAGATAACATTCCATACATGTGTTCACGTGTGGCGCCCAACAAACTTGAAACAGCGGTCCTCCCTGAATGCCTTAGTTGGCCTCACAAACTAAGGTTCATTAATGGAACCTGGCACCGGGATTCGTAAACAGGTTCATCAGCCAGACCAGTTCTCGCTGACAACTACAGACAGCCACACCGGGATAATCTGACAGTGGAGAATATAACTTCAACAATGTTTGGGAAGATGTCAGGGGGCAGACAGAGCTTACCTCCTGACAGTAAGAACTCCTTACATGAGAGTTTTTCCTGTTGGATGTCCCAGATTCTCCACTAGACACACGCTTCGACCCACAGACTTGTTCCTATTAGTGTTACTCTTCGCCTTGCTACTCCTGTCCTCACTAAACACAAGTGTATCTGCAGCAGAGCATCGATTTAGGTATCGTGGTCTTTATTGCCGTGAATCAGAGGGAAACATCACGAGGCATGAAGATTATTATTATAATCAAGGGGGAAGCGCTTAACCCGGAGGATTATACAGCGCCTGGGGGGGGGGATGTGGAAGGCATTCAGGCTTAATTCGGGTAACTGGAGCACAGATCCAATTCCCTAAATCAAGAGCCCCTCACCAACATCAAGGAACCTTCCTTGAGGGGCGAGGCATGACGAGATAAACAACATACAGACGAACCTTGTAAAGGTCTGATGCCCAGCAATAAGGAAGCCGCTCCTACTACTTAGATCCGACGGCAATCAAAAGCATTCAAACGGAATTATTTATCTTGTAAAACTGGGTAGATGGCAAGCAGATAGTGTGGGACTACACTGGAACATTCACAGTGGTTCACGTTTATCCCCAATACAGCAGGAATGAAGGAGGTACAGCGGCCAGCTTCAGAGAGTCACATTGAAGGTGTTCATTATTACATATTCGTCCCCACAGAAGAGGCGGGGCCATGAGTGTGACTCGATCCCTCACCTATATAGGTGAGTATAGAGAAAGAGACCATCATCTCATGGGGACAGAGAACATCCAAGTCCCTGAACGAGTTTTGTAAAATAACTCATGAAGAAAACTGTCTCAGAGCAGCTAGCTTTTCCTTCCAACGTCTCAGAGTTGCAGTTGAGAGTGCTGGGTAGTGTTTGTTGTATCTTGAGTACAAGCTCCAGCTCAGAGGAGCTGCATGAACTAAGAGAAATGTAATTGTTGACCAACATAGTTGCACACTTGTACTTACAATGTATATATGCACCACGCAGAAACAGGCGGGGATAAGCAGAGAAAGATCACAGTCACCAGGATTGAAACCCGCGCAGGGGCGTCTGGCAGAATATATATATGGCTAGCTGGTCTAGTGGCTAACGCGACGGGCTGGAGTTTTGAGACTCTATGACCGCGGGTTCAATCCCGGCCGGGGGTATGGTTTATATATATATATATATATATATATATATATATATATATATATATATATATATATATACTGGTATATGCATGTTGAGCTTTCATAAGTGAGTTAAGCTTGTACGAGGGTCACAGGACTGTCGTTGCGTGTTCCCTTGCTTACACATAACCTAGTTTGTCCTCTTGCCAATGTTGCCTAGTGCTTACTCTCTCCTTTGATTCTCTCTCCAGTCATATTTTGTACATTTCACAAATCTTCTTTCACACCCTCTATCTTTGTCTATCTTCCTCTTCCTTCTTCGCTCAGTTTCCGCTACTGCATCACTAATCTCTCATCCCTCCATCTCTCTCATCTACCTACTACTACTACTACACAGGAATCATTACAGCTGGTTGATGGGGTTTAACATCTACCTACTACAACACAAGGATCATTACAGCTGGTTGATGGGGTTTAACATCTACCTACTACAACACGAGGGTCATTACAGCTGGTTGATGGGGTTTAACATCTATCTACTACAACACGAGGGTCATTACAGGTTTATGTCACCTCAACACCACCAGTCAAGAGTGTTTTAACACGTGTTTTAATACGTAAAACAGTGAGTACAAAACACTGTCAGTATATAAACACACAATAGCTCTTATAAACATTAAAATACAATACACATTTTTTTCGAAAAATTTAAATATCATTAAGTCAATATAAGACAGAAATATATTTCTAAATCTTGGAAAACTTAATCATGACCAGGAAATATATTGCAATATCTAAACCACAGTACGGGTGAGATTCAAACCGTGGCATTGATATTGCAATATCTAAACCAGGCTGAGCTAGCTTTAATCCGTGTATATACAATGAGAGTTAACTTTAATCAGTGTT
>NC_091380.1:3522658-3545158 GCF_038502225.1 Cherax quadricarinatus
CTGACCTCGTGGCATCCTGCACACCTGACCACGTGGCATCCTGCACACCTGACCTCGTGGCATCCTTCACACCTGACCTCGTGGCATCCTGCACACCTGACCTCGTGGCATCCTGCACACCTGACCTCGTGGCATCCTACACACCTGACCTCGTGGCATCCTGCACACCTGACCTCGTGGCATCCTGCACACCTGACCTCGTGGCATCCTGCACACCTGACCTCGTGGCATCCTGCACACCTGGCCTCGTGGCATCCTGCACACCTGACCTCGTGGCATCCTACACACCTGACCTCGTGGCATCCTGCACACCTGGCCTAGTGGCATCCTGCACACCTGACCTCGTGGCATCCTACACACCTGACCTCGTGGCATCCTACACACCTGACCTCGTGGCATCCTACACACCTGACCTCGTGGCATCCTGCATACCTGGCCTCGTGGCATCCTACACACCTGACCTCGTGGCATCCTACACACCTGACCTCGTGGCATCCTACACACCTGACCTCGTGGCATCCTACACACCTGACCTCGTGGCATCCTACACACCTGACCTCGTGGCATCCTGCACACCTGACCTCGTGGCATCCTGCACACCTGACCTCGTGGCATCCTGCACACCTGACCTCGTGGCATCCTGCACACCTGGCCTCGTGGCATCCTGCACACCTGGCCTCGTGGCATCCTGCACACCTGACCTCGTGGCATCCTACACACCTGACCTCGTGGCATCCTACACACCTGACCTCGTGGCATCCTGCACACCTGACCTCGTGGCATCCTGCACACCTGACCTCGTGGCATCCTGCACACCTGACCTCGTGGCATCCTGCACACCTGGCCTCGTGGCATACTGCACACCTGACCTCGTGGCATCCTGCACACCTGGCCTCGTGGCATCCTTCACACCTGACCTCGTGGCATCCTGCACACCTGACCTCGTGGCATCCTGCACACCTGGCCTCGTGGCATCCTGCACACCTGACCTCGTGGCATCCTGCACACCAGACCTCGTGGCATCCTGCACACCTGACCTCGTGGCATCCTGCACACCTGACCTCGTGGCATCCTGCACACCTGACCTCGTGGCATCCTGCACACCTGACCTCGTGGCATCCTACACACCTGACCTCGTGGCATCCTGCACACCTGACCTCGTGGCATCCTGCACACCTGACCTCGTGGCATCCTGCACACCTGACCTCGTGGCATCCTGCACACCTGGCCTCGTGGCATCCTGCACACCTGACCTCGTGGCATCCTGCACACCTGACCTCGTGGCATCCTGCACACCTGACCTCGTGGCATCCTGCACACCTGGCCTCGTGGCATCCTGCACACCTGACCTCGTGGCATCCTGCACACCTGACCTCGTGGCATCCTGCACACCTGACCTCGTGGCATCCTGCACACCTGACCTCGTGGCATCCTGCACACCTGACCTCGTGGCATCCTGTACACCTGACCTCGTGGCATCCTGCACACCTGACCTCGTGGCATCCTGTACACCTGACCTCGTGGCATCCTTCACACCTGACCTCGTGGCATCCTGCACACCTGACCTCGTGGCATCCTGCACACCTGACCTCGTGGCATCCTGCACACCAGACCTCGTGGCATCCTGCACACCTGACCTCGTGGCATCCTGCACACCAGACCTCGTGGCATGCTGCACACCTGACCTCGTGGCATCCTGCACACCTGACCTCGTGGCATCCTGCACACCTGACCTCGTGGCATCCTGCACACCTGGCCTCGTGGCATCCTTCACACCTGGCCTCGTGGCATCCTGCACACCTGACCTCGTGGCATCCTGCACACCTGGCCTCGTGGCATCCTGCACACCTGACCTCGTGGCATCCTGCACACCTGGCCTCGTGGCATTATTCACACCTGGCCTCGTGGCATCCTGCACACCTGACCTCGTGGCATCCTGCACACCTGACCTCGTGGCATCCTGCACACCTGACCTCGTGGCATCCTTCACACCTGGCCTCGTGGCATCCTGCACACCTGACCTCGTGGCATCCTGCACACCTGGCCTCGTGGCATCCTTCACACCTGGCCTCGTGGCATCCTTCACACCTGGCCTCGTGGCATCCTGCACACCTGACCTCGTGGCATCCTGCACACCTGACCTCGTGGCATCCTTCACACCTGGCCTCGTGGCATCCTGCACACCTGACCTCGTGGCATCCTGCACACCAGACCTCGTGGCATCCTGCACACCTGGCCTCGTGGCATCCTGCACACCTGACCTCGTGGCATCCTGCACACCTGACCTCGTGGCATCCTGCACACCTGGCCTCGTGGCATCCTTCACACCTGGCCTCGTGGCATCCTGCACACCTGACCTCGTGGCATCCTGCACACCTGACCTCGTGGCATCCTTCACACCTGGCCTCGTGGCATCCTGCACACCTGACCTCGTGGCATCCTGCACACCAGACCTCGTGGCATCCTGCACACCTGGCCTCGTGGCATCCTGCACACCTGACCTCGTGGCATCCTGCACACCTGACCTCGTGGCATCCTGCACACCTGGCCTCGTGGCATCCTTCACACCTGGCCTCGTGGCATCCTTCACACCTGGCCTCGTGGCATCCTGCACACCTGACCTCGTGGCATCCTGCACACCTGACCTCGTGGCATCCTTCACACCTGGCCTCGTGGCATCCTGCACACCTGACCTCGTGGCATCCTGCACACCAGACCTCGTGGCATCCTGCACACCTGGCCTCGTGGCATCCTGCACACCTGACCTCGTGGCATCCTGCACACCTGACCTCGTGGCATCCTGCACACCTGACCTCGTGGCATCCTGCACACCTGACCTCGTGGCATCCTGCACACCTGGCCTCGTGGCATCCTGCACACCTGACCTCGTGGCATCCTGCACACCTGACCTCGTGGCATCCTGCACACCTGACCTCGTGGCATCCTGCACACCTGACCTCGTGGCATCCTGCACACCTGACCCCGTGGCATCCTGCACACCTGACCTCGTGGCATCTTGCACACCTGGCCTCGTGGCATCCTGCACACCTGACCTCGTGGCATCCTGCACACCTGGCCTCGTGGCATCCTGCACACCTGACCTCGTGGCATCCTGCACACCTGACCTCGTGGCATCCTGCACACCTGACCTCGTGGCATCCTGCACACCTGACCTCGTGGCATCCTGCACACCTGACCTCATGGCATCCTGCACACCTGACCTCGTGGCATCTTGCACACCTGGCCTCGTGGCATCCTGCACACCTGACCTCGTGGCATCCTGCACACCTGGCCTCGTGGCATCCTGCACACCTGACCTCGTGGCATCCTGCACACCTGACCTCGTGGCATCCTGCACACCTGACCTCGTGGCATCCTGCACACCAGACCTCGTGGCATCCTGCACACCTGACCTCGTGGCATCCTGCACACCAGACCTCGTGGCATCCTGCACACCTGACCTCGTGGCATCCTGCACACCTGACCTCGTGGCATCCTGCACACCAGACCTCGTGGCATCCTGCACACCTGACCTCGTGGCATCCTGCACACCTGACCTCGTGGCATCCTGCACACCTGACCTCGTGGCATCCTGCACACCTGACCTCGTGGCATCCTGCACACCTGACCTCGTGGCATCCTGCACACCTGATCTCGTGGCATCCTGCACACCTGACCTCGTGGCATCCTGCACACTTGACCTCGTGGCATCCTGCACACCTGACCTCGTGGCATCCTGCACACCTGACCTCGTGGCATCCTGCACACCTGACCTCGTGGCATCCTGCACACCTGACCTCGTGGCATCCTGCACACCAGACCTCGTGGCATCCTGCACACCTGACCTCGTGGCATCCTGCACAAATTGCCTCGTGGCATCCTGCACACCTGACCTCGTGGCATCCTGCACACCTGACCTCGTGGCATCCTGCACACCTGACCTCGTGGCATCCTGTACACCTGACCTCGTGGCATCCTGCACACCAGACCTCGTGGCATCCTGCACACCTGACCTCGTGGCATCCTGCACACCAGACCTCGTGGCATCCTGCACACCTGACCTCGTGGCATCCTGCACACCTGATATCGGTGACCTGATAGACACAAGTGACCCTCATGTGACCTGACCATATGACATTCAAGATACTAGCTATTTTATTGGGTCGAAAAACTCAGGTAATCAGTCCCTAAGTGATGGCTGAGGGACTGATTACCTTATCTTGTGTATCTAGTACTACAGTCTTCACATAATGTCCTTGAAGTTTGTACTGAGAAAGCCACTGGTGGGCGAAACGTCTACAAGTAAGATACCCAGATGTAGCACATGTGTCTTACCTGGAGTTTATCTGGAGAGGGTTTCGGGGGTCAACGCCCCCGCGGCTCGGTCTGAGACCAGGCCTCATGGTGGATCAGGGTCTGGTCAACCAGGCTGTTACTGCTGGCCGCACGCAAACTGACGTACGAACCACAGCCCGGTTGGTCAGGTACTGACTTTAGGTGTTTGTCCAGCGCCTTCTTGAAGACAGCCAGGGGTCTATTGGTAATCCCCCTTATGTATGCTTGGAGGCGGCTGAACAGTCTTGGGCTCCGGACACTAGTTTATTCTTCATTAGGTATTAAAGTCACCTCCTGACATGTATACAATGAGACATACATCGCTCCGTGTGTATATCAATAATCATGACCCAGTGAGGTACCCTCCAACACAACGTAACGTGCGCATGTGTCAGATCTCTGGCAAGTATTGCGTAATTACGTCGTTATCAATAATCATGACCCAGTGAGGTACCCTCCAACACAACGTAACGTGCGCATGTGTCGGATCTCTGGCAAGTATTGCGTAATTACGTCGTTATCGTTGAGTAGAATGTCAATATTTGGTGGAAAGGTTTGGCTGCGTGGTAAATATACAGAGAGAAACGCAGCTTGCCAATCCCTGAATATTATGTGAAGACATTAGATTAAACTTAATTCTCTGGTGATATGTGATAGCATTACCTTCTAGTGTTTACATTCACACGCCTCCCTCTGCCTCTGTGTTGAGCTCTAGTTCTGGCTCCTGTGATAAGGAGAGTCACTGGGAAGTGTGACGGACTCTAGCTCTGGTTCCTGTGATAAGGAGAGTCACTGGGAAGTGTGACGGACTCTAGCTCTGGTTCCTGTGATAAGGAGAGTCACTGGGAAGTGTGACGGTCTCTAGCTCTGGTTCCTGTGATAAGGAGAGTCACTGGGAAGTGTGACGGTCTCTAGCTCTGGTTCCTGTGATAAGGAGAGTCACTGGGAAGTGTGACGGACTCTAGCTCTGGTTCCTGTGATAAGGAGAGTCACTGGGAAGTGTGACGGACTCTAGCTCTGGTTCCTGTGATAAGGAGAGTCACTGGGAAGTGTGACGGACTCTAGCTCTGGTTCCTGTGATAAGGAGAGACACTGGGAAGTGTGACGGACTCTAGCTCTGGTTCCTGTGATAAGGAGAGACACTGGGAAGTGTGACGGACTCTAGCTCTGGTTCCTGCGATAAGGAGAGTCACTGGGAAGTGTGACGGACTCTAGCTCTGGATCCTGCGATAAGGAGAGTCACTGGGAAGTGTGACGGTCTCTAGCTCTGGTTCCTGCGATAAGGAGAGTCACTGGGAAGTGTGACGGTCTCTAGCTCTGGATCCTGCAATAAGGAGAGTCACTGGGAAGTGTGACGGTCTCTAGCTCTGGTTCGTGCGATAAGAGTCACTGGGAAGTGTGACGGTCTCTAGCTCTGGGTCCTGCGATAAGGAGAGTCACTGGGAAGTGTGACGGACTCTAGCTCTGGTTCCTGCGATAAGGAGAGTCACTGGGAAGTGTGACGGACTCTAGCTCTGGTTCCTGCAATAAGGAGAGTCACTGGGAAGTGTGACGGTCTCTAGCTCTGGTTCCTGCGATAAGGAGTCACTGGGAAGTGTGACGGTCTCTAGCTCTGGTTCCTGCGATAAGGAGAGTCACTGGGAAGTGTGACGGTCTCTAGCTCTGGATCCTGCAATAAGGAGAGTCACTGGGAAGTGTGACGGTCTCTAGCTCTGGTTCGTGCGATAAGAGTCACTGGGAAGTGTGACGGTCTCTAGCTCTGGGTCCTGCGATAAGGAGAGTCACTGGGAAGTGTGACGGACTCTAGCTCTGGTTCCTGCGATAAGGAGAGTCACTGGGAAGTGTGACGGACTCTAGCTCTGGTTCGTGCGATAAGAAGAGTCACTGGGAAGTGTGACGGTCTCTAGCTCTGGGTCCTGCGATAAGGAGAGACACTGGGAAGTGTGACGGACTCTAGCTCTGGTTCCTGTGATAAGGAGAGACACTGGGAAGTGTGACGGACTCTAGCTCTGGTTCCTGTGATAAGTAGAGTCACTGGGAAATGTGACGGTCTCTAGCTCTGGTTCCTGCGATAAGGAGAGTCACTGGGAAGTGTGACGGTCTCTAGCTCTGGTTCCTGCAATAAGGAGAGTCACTGGGAAGTGTGACGGACTCTAGCTCTGGTTCCTGTGATAAGGAGAGTCACTGGGAAGTGTGACGGTCTCTAGCTCTGGTTCCTGCAATAAGGAGTCACTGGAAAGTGTGACGGACTCTAGCTCTGGGTCCTGCAATAAGGAGAGTCACTGGGAAGTGTGACGGTCTCTAGCTCTGGTTCCTGCAATAAGGAGTCACTGGGAAGTGTGACGGACTCTAGCTCTGGGTCCTGCGATCCTCCGATATAAGAAACAGTACTCGAGGAAACAGAACCTTGACTATGGACACTCGTTCAAGGAGGCACCTTCATGCTAGTGAAAGTTCTTGATTCAGGAACTGGAGCTACCCTTAAGTGAATTAAGTAATGATAAAATTAATAATGAATGGTAATAATAATAATAACAATAATAATTATAATAAAATAATTGTAATAATAACGAAAATAATAACTATAATATTAATGATACAAATCACAGAAACAATAATAATAACTGCACGAGAGCCAGGCTGACCTTCCACTAACTCTGCCTTAACTAACTTAATAATTATAATACTATTAACAATAATAATAACTGCACGAGAGCCAGGCTGACCTTCCACTAACTCTGCCTTAACTAACTTAATAATTATAATACTATTAACAATAATAATAACTGCACGAGAGCCAGGCTGACCTTCCACTAACTCTGCCTTAACTAACTTAATAATTATAATACTATTAACAATAATAATAACTGCACGAGAGCCAGGCTGACCTTCCACTAACTCTGCCTTAACTAACTTAATAATTATAATACTATTAACAATAATAATAACTGCACGAGAGCCAGGCTGACCTTCCACTAACTCTGCCTTAACTAACTTAATAATTATAATACTATTAACAATAATAATAACTGCACGAGAGTCAGGCTGACCTTCCACTAACTCTGCCTTAACTAACTTAATAATTATAATACTATTAACAATAATAATAACTGCACGAGAGCCAGGCTGACCTTCCAATAACTCTGCCTTAACTAACTTAATAATTATAATACTATTAACAATAATAATAACTGCACGAGAGCCAGGCTGACCTTCCACTAACTCTGCCTTAACTAACTTAATAATTATAATACTATTAACAATAATAATAACTGCACGAGAGTCAGGCTGACCTTCCACTAACTCTGCCTTAACTAACTTAATAATTATAATACTATTAACAATAATAATAACTGCACGAGAGCCAGGCTGACCTTCCACTAACTCTGCCTTAACTAACTTAATAATTATAATACTATTAACAATAATAATAACTGCACGAGAGCCAGGCTGACCTTCCACTAACTCTGCCTTAACTAACTTAATAATTATAATACTATTAACAATAATAATAACTGCACGAGAGCCAGGCTGACCTTCCACTAACTCTGCCTTAACTAACTTAATAATTATAATACTATTAACAATAATAATAACTGCATGAGAGTCAGGCTGACCTTCCACTAACTCTGCCTTAACTAACTTAATAATTATAATACTATTAACAATAATAATAACTGCACGAGAGCCAGGCTGACCTTCCACTAACTCTGCCTTAACTAACTTAATAATTATAATACTATTAACAATAATAATAACTGCACGAGAGCCAGGCTGACCTTCCACTAACTCTGCCTTAACTAACTTAATAATTATAATACTATTAACAATAATAATAACTGCACGAGAGCCAGGCTGACCTTCCACTAACTCTGCCTTAACTAACTTAATAATTATAATACTATTAACAATAATAATAACTGCACGAGAGTCAGGCTGACCTTCCACTAACTCTGCCTTAACTAACTTAATAATTATAATACTATTAACAATAATAATAACTGCACGAGAGCCAGGCTGACCTTCCACTAACTCTGCCTTAACTAACTTAATAATTATAATACTATTAACAATAATAATAACTGCACGAGAGCCAGGCTGACCTTCCACTAACTCTGCCTTAACTAACTTAATAATTATAATACTATTAACAATAATAATAACTGCACGAGAGCCAGGCTGACCTTCCACTAACTCTGCCTTAACTAACTTAATAATTATAATACTATTAACAATAATAATAACTGCACGAGAGCCAGGCTGACCTTCCACTAACTCTGCCTTAACTAACTTAATAATTATAATACTATTAACAATAATAATAACTGCACGAGAGCCAGGCTGACCTTCCACTAACTCTGCCTTAACTAACTTAATAATTATAATACTATTAACAATAATAATAACTGCACGAGAGCCAGGCTGACCTTCCACTAACTCTGCCTTAACTAACTTAATAATTATAATACTATTAACAATAATAATAACTGCACGAGAGCCAGGCTGACCTTCCACTAACTCTGCCTTAACTAACTTAATAATTATAATACTATTAACAATAATAATAACTGCACGAGAGCCAGGCTGACCTTCCACTAACTCTGCCTTAACTAACTTAATAATTATAATACTATTAACAATAATAATAACTGCACGAGAGCCAGGCTGACCTTCCACTAACTCTGCCTTAACTAACTTAATAATTATAATACTATTAACAATAATAATAACTGCACGAGAGCCAGGCTGACCTTCCACTAACTCTCCCTTAACTAACTTAATAATTATAATACTATTAACAATAATAATAACTGCACGAGAGCCAGGCTGACCTTCCACTAACTCTGCCTTAACTAACTTAATAATTATAATACTATTAACAATAATAATAACTGCACGAGAGTCAGGCTGACCTTCCACTAACTCTGCCTTAACTAACTTAATAATTATAATACTATTAACAATAATAATAACTGCACGAGAGCCAGGCTGACCTTCCACTAACTCTGCCTTAACTAACTTAATAATTATAATACTATTAACAATAATAATAACTGCACGAGAGTCAGGCTGACCTTCCACTAACTCTGCCTTAACTAACTTAATAATTATAATACTATTAACAATAATAATAACTGCACGAGAGCCAGGCTGACCTTCCACTAACTCTGCCTTAACTAACTTAATAATTATAATACTATTAACAATAATAATAACTGCACGAGAGCCAGGCTGACCTTCCACTAACTCTGCCTTAACTAACTTAATAATTATAATACTATTAACAATAATAATAACTGCACGAGAGCCAGGCTGACCTTCCACTAACTCTGCCTTAACTAACTTAATAATTATAATACTATTAACAATAATAATAACTGCACGAGAGCCAGGCTGACCTTCCACTAACTCTGCCTTAACTAACTTAATAATTATAATACTATTAACAATAATAATAACTGCACGAGAGCCAGGCTGACCTTCCACTAACTCTGCCTTAACTAACTTAATAATTATAATACTATTAACAATAATAATAACTGCACGAGAGCCAGGCTGACCTTCCACTAACTCTGCCTTAACTAACTTAATAATTATAATACTATTAACAATAATAATAACTGCACGAGAGCCAGGCTGACCTTCCACTAACTCTGCCTTAACTAACTTAATAATTATAATACTATTAACAATAATAATAACTGCACGAGAGCCAGGCTGACCTTCCACTAACTCTGCCTTAACTAACTTAATAATTATAATACTATTAACAATAATAATAACTGCACGAGAGCCAGGCTGACCTTCCACTAACTCTGCCTTAACTAACTTAATAATTATAATACTATTAACAATAATAATAACTGCACGAGAGCCAGGCTGAACTTCCACTAACTCTGCCTTAACTAACTTAATAATTATAATACTATTAACAATAATAATAACTGCACGAGAGCCAGGCTGACCTTCCACTAACTCTGCCTTAACTAACTTAATAATTATAATACTATTAACAATAATAATAACTGCACGAGAGCCAGGCTGACCTTCCACTAACTCTGCCTTAACTAACTTAATAATTATAATACTATTAACAATAATAATAACTGTACGAGAGCCAGGCTGACCTTCCACTAACTCTGCCTTAACTAACTTAATAATTATAATACTATTAACAATAATAATAACTGCACGAGAGCCAGGCTGACCTTCCACTAACTCTGCCTTAACTAACTTAATAATTATAATACTATTAACAATAATAATAACTGTATGAGAGTCAGGCTGACCTTCCACTAACTCTGCCTTAACTAACTTAATAATTATAATACTATTAACAATAATAATAACTGCACGAGAGCCAGGCTGACCTTCCACTAACTCTGCCTTAACTAACTTAATAATTATAATACTATTAACAATAATAATAACTGCACGAGAGTCAGGCTGACCTTCCACTAACTCTGCCTTAACTAACTTAATAATTATAATACTATTAACAATAATAATAACTGCACGAGAGTCAGGCTGACCTTCCACTAACTCTGCCTTAACTAACTTAATAATTATAATACTATTAACAATAATAATAACTGCACTGTATGAGAGTCAGGCTGACCTTCCACTAACTCTGCCTTAACTAACTTAATAATTATAATACTATTAACAATAATAATAACTGCACGAGAGCCAGGCTGACCTTCCACTAACTCTGCCTTAACTAACTTAATAATTATAATACTATTAACAATAATAATAACTGCACGAGAGCCAGGCTGACCTTCCACTAACTCTGCCTTAACTAACTTAATAATTATAATACTATTAACAATAATAATAACTGCACGAGAGCCAGGCTGACCTTCCACTAACTCTGCCTTAACTAACTTAATAATTATAATACTATTAACAATAATAATAACTGCACGAGAGCCAGGCTGACCTTCCACTAACTCTGCCTTAACTAACTTAATAATTATAATACTATTAACAATAATAATAACTGCACGAGAGCCAGGCTGACCTTCCACTAACTCTGCCTTAACTAACTTAATAATTATAATACTATTAACAATAATAATAACTGCACGAGAGCCAGGCTGACCTTCCACTAACTCTGCCTTAACTAACTTAATAATTATAATACTATTAACAATAATAATAACTGCACGAGAGTCAGGCTGACCTTCCACTAACTCTGCCTTAACTAACTTAATAATTATAATACTATTAACAATAATAATAACTGCACGAGAGCCAGGCTGACCTTCCACTAACTCTGCCTTAACTAACTTAATAATTATAATACTATTAACAATAATAATAACTGCACGAGAGCCAGGCTGACCTTCCACTAACTCTGCCTTAACTAACTTAATAATTATAATACTATTAACAATAATAATAACTGCACGAGAGCCAGGCTGACCTTCCACTAACTCTGCCTTAACTAACTTAATAATTATAATACTATTAACAATAATAATAACTGCACGAGAGCCAGGCTGACCTTCCACTAACTCTGCCTTAACTAACTTAATAATTATAATACTATTAACAATAATAATAACTGCACGAGAGCCAGGCTGACCTTCCACTAACTCTGCCTTAACTAACTTAATAATTATAATACTATTAACAATAATAATAACTGCATGAGAGTCAGGCTGACCTTCCACTAACTCTGCCTTAACTAACTTAATAATTATAATACTATTAACAATAATAATAACTGCACGAGAGCCAGGCTGACCTTCCACTAACTCTGCCTTAACTAACTTAATAATTATAATACTATTAACAATAATAATAACTGCACGAGAGTCAGGCTGACCTTCCACTAACTCTGCCTTAACTAACTTAATAATTATAATACTATTAACAATAATAATAACTGCACGAGAGCCAGGCTGACCTTCCACTAACTCTGCCTTAACTAACTTAATAATTATAATACTACTAACAATAATAATAACTGCACGAGAGTCAGGCTGACCTTCCACTAACTCTGCCTTAACTAACTTAATAATTATAATACTATTAACAATAATAATAACTGTATGAGAGCCAGGCTGACCTTCCACTAACTCTGCCTTAACTAACTTAATAATTATAATACTATTAACAATAATAATAACTGCACGAGAGTCAGGCTGACCTTCCACTAACTCTGCCTTAACTAACTTAATAATTATAATACTATTAACAATAATAATAACTGCATGAGAGTCAGGCTGACCTTCCACTAACTCTGCCTTAACTAACTTAATAATTATAATACTATTAACAATAATAATAACTGCACGAGAGCCAGGCTGAACTTCCACTAACTCTGCCTTAACTAACTTAATAATTATAATACTATTAACAATAATAATAACTGCACGAGAGCCAGGCTGAACTTCCACTAACTCTGCCTTAACTAACTTAATAATTATAATACTATTAATAATAATAATAACTGCACGAGAGCCAGGCTGACCTTCCACTAACTCTGCCTTAACTAACTTAATAATTATAATACTATTAACAATAATAATAACTGCACGAGAGCCAGGCTGAACTTCCACTAACTCTGCCTTAACTAACTTAATAATTATAATACTATTAACAATAATAATAACTGCACGAGAGCCAGGCTGAACTTCCACTAACTCTGCCTTAACTAACTTAATAATTATAATACTATTAACAATAATAATAACTGCACGAGAGCCAGGCTGACCTTCCACTAACTCTGCCTTAACTAACTTAATAATTATAATACTATTAACAATAATAATAACTGCACGAGAGCCAGGCTGAACTTCCACTAACTCTGCCTTAACTAACTTAATAATTATAATACTATTAACAATAATAATAACTGCACGAGAGCCAGGCTGACCTTCCACTAACTCTGCCTTAACTAACTTAATAATTATAATACTATTAACAATAATAATAACTGCACGAGAGCCAGGCTGACCTTCCACTAACTCTGCCTTAACTAACTTGGTAACTTAAGAATTATAACCTCACACGTCAGCGATAATATAATTGATAATATAATTACAATCACTTACCTCTGGAATCACTGGAGAGAATCATTACCTTAAGTTATTGCTTAGTTTAGAGTTTAATGGGTTTATTTGAGTGAGTAAACTGGGCAGTATTGCCAGGCTTAGGTGGCTGTGTCCGCTAGTGTAGTTTTAACTTCTAGTTCTGCTAGTGTAGTTTTAACTTCTAGTTCTGCTAGTGTAGTTTTAACTTCTGGTTCTGCTAGTGTAGTTTTAACTTCTAGTTCTGCTAGTGTAGTTTTAACTTCTAGTTCTGCTAGTGTAGTTTTAACTTCTGGTTCTGCTAGTGTAGTTTTAACTTCTAGTTCTGCTAGTGCAGTTTTAACTTCTAGTTCTGCTAGTGTAGTTTTAACTTCTGGTTCTGCTAGTGTAGTTTTAACTTCTAGTTCTGCTAGTGTAGTTTTAACTTCTAGTTCTGCTAGTGTAGTTTTAACTTCTAGTTCTGCTAGTGTAGTTTTAACTTCTAGTTCTGCTAGTGTAGTTTTAACTTCTAGTTCTGCTAGTGCAGTTTTAACTTCTAGTTCTGCTAGTGTAGTTTTAACTTCTAGTTCTGCTAGTGTAGTTTTAACTTCTAGTTCTGCTAGTGTAGTTTTAACTTCTAGTTCTGCTAGTGTAGTTTTAACTTCTGGTTCTGCTAGTGTAGTTTTAACTTCTAGTTCTGCTAGTGTAGTTTTAACTTCTAGTTCTGCTAGTGCAGTTTTAACTTCTAGTTCTGCTAGTGTAGTTTTAACTTCTAGTTCTGCTAGTGTAGTTTTAACTTCTAGTTCTGCTAGTGTAGTTTTAACTTTAGTTCTGCTAGTGTAGTTTTAACTTCTAGTTCTGCTAGTGTAGTTTTAACTTCTGGTTCTGCTAGTGTAGTTTTAACTTCTAGTTCTGCTAGTGTAGTTTTAACTTCTAGTTCTGCTAGTGTAGTTTTAACTTCTAGTTCTGCTAGTGTAGTTTTAACTTCTAGTTCTGCTAGTGTAGTTTTAACTTCTAGTTCTGCTAGTGCAGTTTTAACTTCTAGTTCTGCTAGTGCAGTTTTAACTTCTAGTTCTGCTAGTGTAGTTTTAACTTCTAGTTCTGCTAGTGTAGTTTTAACTTCTAGCTCTGCTAGTGTAGTTTTAACTTCTAGTTCTGCTAGTGTAGTTTTAACTTCTAGTTCTGCTAGTGTAGTTTTAACTTCTAGTTCTGCTAGTGTAGTTTTAACTTCTAGTTCTGCTAGTGTAGTTTTAACTTCTAGTTCTGCTAGTGTAGTTTTAACTTCTAGTTCTGCTAGTGTAGTTTTAACTTCTAGTTCTGCTAGTGTAGTTTTAACTTCTAGTTCTGCTAGTGTAGTTTTAACTTCTAGTTCTGCTAGTGCAGTTTTAACTTCTAGTTCTGCTAGTGTAGTTTTAACTTCTAGTTCTGCTAGTGTAGTTTTAACTTCTAGTTCTGCTAGTGCAGTTTTAACTTCTAGTTCTGCTAGTGTAGTTTTAACTTCTAGTTCTGCTAGTGCAGTTTTAACTTCTAGTTCTGCTAGTGTAGTTTTAACTTCCAGTTTTATCACTGTTAATAATGTGATGCTTGTACGGTTCTGTAAGATGTATCTCTCTAGTTTTAAATTGTGTTCCTATCATTGTATTAATGTGCAGATATTTACACGGTTGTATATGATAAATTAGACACATGTGCAACTCTTGGGTATCTTTATTGAGGAAACGTTTCGCCACACAGTGGCTTCATCAGTCCAGGATCACCACCACACCCAGTACCATACACCACCATCAACACCACACCCAGTACCATACACTACCATCACCACCACACCCAGTACCATACACTACCATCACCACCACACCGAGTACCATACACTACCATCACCACCACACCCAGTACCACACACCATCACCACCACACCCAGTACCATACACTACCATCACCACCACACCCAGTACCATACACTACCATCACCACCACACCCAGTACCATACACTACCATCACCACCACACCCAGTACCACACACCACCATCACCACCACACCCAGTACCATACACTACCATCACCACCACACCCAGTACCATACACTACCATCACCACCACACCCAGTACCATACACTACCATCACCACCACACCCAGTACCATACACTACCATCACCACCACACCCAGTACCATGCACTACAATCACCACCACACCCAGTACCACTACCATCACCACCACACCCAGTACCATACACTACCATCACCACCACACCCAGTACCATTACCACCACACCCAGTACCACACACCACCATCACCACCACACCCAGTACCATACACTACCATCACCACCACACCCAGTACCACACACCACCACACCCAGTACCATACACTACCATCACCACCACACCCAGTACCATACACTACCATCACCACCACACCCAGTACCATACACTACCATCACCACCACACCCAGTACCATACACTACCATCACCACCACACCCAGTACCATACACTACCATCACCACCACACCCAGTACCATACACTACAATCACCACCACACCCAGTACCACTACCATCACCACCACACCCAGTACCATACACTACCATCACCACCACACCCAGTACCACACACTACCATTACCACCACACCCAGTACCACACACCACCATCACCACCACACCCAGTACCATACACTACCATCACTACCACACCCAGTACCACTACCATCACCACCACACCCAGTACCATACGCTACCATCACCACCACACCCAGTACCACTACCCTCACCACCACACCCAGTACTACACACCACCATCACCACCACACCCAGTACCATACGCTACCATCACCACCACACCCAGTACCACTACCATCACCACCACACCCAGTACCACTACCATCACACCCAGTACCACTACCATCACCACCACACCCAGTACCACTACCATCACCACCACACCCAGTACCACACACTACCATCACCACCACACCCAGTACCACACACCACCATCACCACCACACCCAGTACCATACACTACCATCACCACCACACCCAGTACCATACACCACCATCACCACCACACCCAGTACCATACACTACCATCACCACCACACCCAGTACCACACACCACCATCACCACCACACCCAGTACCATACACTACCATCACCACCACACCCAGTACCATACACTACCATCACCACCACACCCAGTACCACACACCACCACACCCAGTACCACATACCACCATCACCACCACACCCAGTACCACACACTTCCATCACCACCACACCCAGTACCATACACTACCATCACCACCACACCCAGTACCACACACCACCATCACCACCACACCCAGTACCATACACTACCATCACCACCACACCCAGTACCACACACTACCATTACCACCACACCCAGTACCACACACCACCACACCCAGTACCACATACCACCCTCACCACCACACCCAGTACCATACACTACCATCACCACCACACCCAGTACCACACACTACCATCACCACCACACCCAGTACCACACACTACCATCACCACCACACCCAGTACCATACACTACCATCACCACCACACCCAGTACCATACACTACCATCACCACCACACCCAGTACCACACACTACCATCACCACCACACCCAGTACCATACACTATCATCACCACACCCAGTACCATCACCACCACACCCACTACACTACCATCACCACCACACCCAGGACCCTACACTACCATCACCACCCCACCCAGTACCATACACTACCATCACCACCACACCCAGTACCATACACGACCATCACCACCACACCCAGTACTACCATCACCACCACACCCAGTACCATCACCACCACACCCACTACCATCACCACCACACCCAGTACCATACACTACCCTCACCACCACACCCAGTACCATACACTACCATCACCACCACACCCAGTACATCACCACCACACCCACCATACCATCACCACCACACCCAGTACCATACACTACCATCACCACCACACCCAGTACCATACACTACCATCACCACCACACCCAGTACCATACACTACCATCACCCACCACACCGAGTACCATACACTACCATCACCACCACACCCAGTACCACACACCACTATCACCACACCCAGTACCATACACTACCATCACCACCACACCCAGTACCATACACTACCATCACCACCACACCCAGTACCATACACTACCATCACCACCACACCCAGTACCATACACTACCATCACCACCACACCCAGTACCATACACTACCATCACCACCACACCCAGTACCATACACTACCATCACCACCACACCCAGTACCATACACTACCATCACCACCACACCCAGTACCATACACTACCATCACCACCACACCCAGTACCATACACTACCATCACCACCACACCCAGTACCATACACTACCATCACCACCACCATCACCACCACACCCAGTACCATACACTACCATCACCACCACACCCAGTACCATACACTACCATCACCACCACACCCAGTACCATACACTACCATCACCACCACACCCAGTACCATACACTACCATCACCACCACACCCAGTACCATACACTACCATCACCACCACACCCAGTACCATACACTACCATCACCACCACACCCAGTACCATACACTACCATCACCACCACACCCAGTACCATACACTACCATCACCACCACACCCAGTACAACTACCATCACCACCACACCCAGTACCATACACTACCATCACCACCACACCCAGTACCATACACTACCATCACCACCACACCCAGTACCATACACTACCATCACCACCACACCCAGTACCATACACTTCACTCACCCCCACACCCAGTAACACTACCATCACCACCACACCCAGTACCATACACTACCATCACCACCACACCCAGTACCATACACCACCATCACCACCACACCCAGTACCATACACTACCATCACCACCACACCCAGTACCATACACTACCATCACCACCACACCCAGTACCATACGCTACCATCAACACCACACCCAGTACCATACCACCATCACCACCACACCCAGTCACCATCACCACCACACCCAGTACCATACACTACCATCACCACCACACCCAGTACCACACACTACCATCACCACCACACCCAGTACCACACACTACCATCACCACCACACCCAGTACCATACACTACCATCACCACCACACCCAGTACCATACACTACCATCACCACCACACCCAGTACCATACACTACCATCACCACCACACCCAGTACCATACACTACCATCACCACCACACCCAGTACCATACACTACCATCACCACCACACCGAGTACCATACACTACCATCACCACCACACCCAGTACCACACACCATCACCACCACACCCAGTACCAAACACTACCATCACCACCACACTCAGTACCATACACTACCATCACCACCACACCCAGTACCATACACTACCATCACCACCACACCCAGTACCATACACTACCATCACCACCACACCCAGTACCATACACTACCATCACCACCACACCCAGTACCATACACTACCATCACCACCACACCCAGTACCATACACTACCATCACCACCACACCCAGTACCATACACTACCATCACCACCACACCCAGTACCATACACTACCATCACCACCACACCCAGTACCATACACTACCATCACCACCACACCCAGTACCATACACTACCATCACCACCACACCCAGTACCATACACTACCATCACCACCACACCCAGTACCATACACTACCATCACCACCACACCCAGTACCACAAACTACCATTACTACCACACCCAGAACCGCACACCACCACACCCAGTACCACACACTACCATCACCACCACACCCAGTACCACTACCATCACCACCACACCCAGTACCACTACCATCACCACCACACCCAGTACCACTACCATCACCACCACACCCAGTACCACTACCATCACCACCACACCCAGTACCACTACCATCACCACCACACCCAGTACCATACACTACCATCACCACCACACCCAGTACCACACACCATCACCACCACACCCAGTACCACACACCACCACACCCAGTACCACACACCACCATCACCACCACACCCAGTACCACACACCACCATCACCACCACACCCAGTACCATACACTACCATCACCACCACACCCAGTACCATACACTACCATCACCACCACACCCAGTACCACATACACACCACACCCATCAACACCACACCCAGTACCATACACTACCATCACCACCACACCCAGTACCATACACTACCATCACCACCACACCCAGTACCATACACTACCATCACCACCACACCCAGTACCATACACTACCATCACCACCACACCCAGTACCAGACACCACCATCAACACCACACCCAGTACCAGACACGACCATCACCACCACACCCCGTACCAAACACTACCAACACCACCACACCCAGTACACTACCATCACCACCACACCCACTAACATACACTACCATCACCACCACACCCAGTACCATACACTACCATCACCACCACACCCACTATCATCACCAACACACCCAGTACCATACACTACCATCACCAACACACCCAGTACCATACACTACCATCACCACCACACCCAGTACTACCATCACCACCACACCCAGTACCATCACCACCACACTACCATCACCACCCACACCCAGTACCATACACTACCATCACCACCACACCCAGTACCATACACTACCATCACCACCAGACCCAGTACCATACACTACCATCACCACCACACCCTACCATCACCACCACACCCAGTACCATACACTACCATCACCACACCCAGTACCATACACTACATCACCACCACACCCAGTACCATCTACCACCACCACACCCAGTACCATACACTACCATCACCACCACACCCAGTACCATACACTACCACACACACCCAGTACCACACCATCACATCACCACCACACCCAGTACCATACACTACCATCACCACCACACCCAGTACCATCACCACCACACCCAGTACCATCACCACCACACCCAGTACCATACACTACCATCACCACCACACCCAGTACCAAACACTACCATCACCACCACACCCAGTACCATACACTACCATCACCACCACACCCAGTACCATACACTACCATCACCACCACACCCAGTACCAGACACCAACACCAGTACCATACACTACCATCACCACCACACCCAGTACCATACACTACCATCACCACCACACCCAGTACCATCACCACCACACCCAGTACCATCACCACCACACCCAGTACCATACACTACCATCACCACCACACCCAGTACCATACACTACCATCACCACCACACCCAGTACCACACACTACCATCACCACCACACCCAGTACCATACACTACCATCACCACCACACCCAGTACCACACACCACCATCACCACCACACCCAGTACCACACACTACCATCACCACCACACCCAGTACCATACACTACCATCACCACCACACCCAGTACCATACACTACCATCACCACCACACCCAGTACCATACACTACCATCACCACCACACCCAGTACCATACACTACCATCACCACCACACCCAGTACCATACACTACCATCACCACCACACCCAGTACCATACACTACCATCACCACCACACCCAGTACCACTACCATCACCACCACACCCAGTACCATACACTACCATCACCACCACACCCAGTACCATACACTACCATCACCACCACACCCAGTACCACACACTACCATCACCACCACACCCAGTACCACACACCACCATCACCACCACACCCAGTAACACACACTACCATCATCACCACACCCAGTACCATACACTACCATCACCACCACACCCAGTACCATACACTACCATCACAACCACACCCAGTACCATCACCACCACACACCACCATCACCACCACACCCAGTACCATACACTACCATCACCACCACACCCAGTACCATACACTACCATCACCACCACACCCAGTACCATACACTACCATCACCACCACACCCAGTACCATACACTACCATCACCACCACACCCAGTACCATACACTACCATCACCACCACACCCAGTACCATACACTACCATCACCACCACACCCAGTACCATACACTACAATCACCACCACACACAGTACAACTACCATCACCACCACACCCAGTACCATACACTACCATCACCACCACACCCAGTACCATACACTACCATCACCACCACACCCAGTACCATACACTACCATCACCACCACACCCAGTACCATACACTACCATCACCACCACACCCAGTACCATACACTACCATCACCACCACACCCAGTACCATACACTACCATCACCACCACACCCAGTACCACACACTACCATCACCACCACACCCAGTACCATACGCTACCATCACCACCACACCCAGTACCACTACCCTCACCACCACACCCAGTACTACACACCACCATCACCACCACACCCAGTACCATACGCTACCATCACCACCACACCCAGTACCACTACCATCACCACCACACCCAGTACTACACACCACCATCACCACCACACCCAGTACCATACACTACCATCACCACCACACCCAGTACCACACACCACCCCATACACCACCACAACAACAATCATACACCACCACAACTACCATAATCATACACCACCAATACAACAATCACACACCACCACTACCACAATCATACACCACCACCACAACAGTCAGCTCAAGGGACAGTTCTTGCACACAGCTAACTGCTCAAGGTTACCTTGGCTAGTGCTCCAGCTCCACAACAGTCAGCTCAAGGGACAGTTCTTGCACACAGCTAACTGCTCAAGGTTACCTTGGCTAGTGCTCCAGCACCACAACAGTCAGCTCAAGGCACAGTTCTTGCACACAGCTAACTGCTCAAGGTTACCTTGGCTAGTGCTCCAGCACCACAACAGTCAGCTCAAGGCACAGTTCTTGCACACAGCTAACTGCTCAAGGTTACCTTGGCTAGTGCTCCAGCACCACAACAGTCAGCTCAAGGCACAGTTCTTGCACACAGCTAACTGCTCAAGGTTACCTTGGCTAGTGCTCCAGCACCACAACAGT
>NC_091380.1:3552658-3606206 GCF_038502225.1 Cherax quadricarinatus
TAAAATTTTATGCCTCTCTTTTGGGATATTTGAGAAATGTGGTTCTGTTATATCCAGAGTCAATAACATAGGATAATCCCAGCTTTCTGGGAGGTTAGTGATTATTCTGGTAATCCTCCTGCGTTGGTGTTGGTTTGTTAGGCTAGGTCCTAGTCTAACATAGACTTGACCAGCTTACCCAAGCCGCTAGGATAAGCTGGTTAGACTACGCTAGGTTAGATTATAGTTGGGTTAGCTTAGGTTATGCTAGGTTGGCAAGGCTAGCAAAGTTAGGCTAGGTTAGTTTAAGCCAGGTTAGGTAAGACTAGGCTAGGGCAGGACACACTAGTTAAAAACACAATAATAAGAACACAAGAATAAGAAGCATGGTAAACACAATAAAGAAGAATACAGCAATAAAAATATGAAGATAAACGAGGTAAACAACCAAGCCGGTCACAAAAACATTAATCAGCTAAGACGTGAACAAATACGGTGACAGACGGGAAGACTTTCCTCCCGTCAGCTGACTAGAAGCGCGCGCAAACATCTCAATGCTGATTGGCTCACAACTCGAGTGCCTTTAATGCTGATTGGCTGAGAACTGTAAACATGCTAATACTTTGCGCGGGAAAAAGCAAGCACCGCCTCTCTGATTGGCTCATGCACCGCAAGCACTTTCATTATGATTGGCTGTGAACTTATGAAGCCCGAAACGAGTCTCTGATTGGCTTAGACACAGCAAGCACTCTGATTGTGATTGGTTAAGAACAAAAGTATAACCGGTTGGATTCGCACTGGTGCTGACAGGTATAATTTGACTGACAACTGGTGGTGACAGGTAAAATTTGACTGACAACTGGTGGTGACAGGTAAAATTTGACTGACAACTGGTGGTAACAGGTATAATTTGACTGACAACTGGTGCTGACAGGTATAATTTGACTGACAACTGGTGCTGACAGGTATAATTTGACTGACAACTGGTGCTGACAGGTAAAATTTGACTAACAACTGGTGCTGACAGGTATTATTTGACTGACAACTGGTGGTGACAGATATAATTTGACTGACAACTGGTGCTGACAGGTATAATTTGACTGACAACTGGTGCTGACAGGTATAATTTGACTGACAACTGGTGCTGACAGGTATAATTTGACTGACAACTGGTGGTGACAAGTACGGCAAGAGACTATTTTTTCTCAATTCTTCAATCTATATGCTCACAACGTTTCGCCCAGTGTCAAGCTTATCACGTTATATTATAATGCTCTACACTGGGCGAAATATCGTCAGCTTCAAAAACTTGCTCTTAAAGCTCTCTCTCTCTCTTTGTCTATCTCTTATCTATCTGTCTGTCTATATATATCTGACTGTCTCTATCTTATTCTCTCTCTCTCTCTCTCTCTCTCTCTCTCTCTCTATATATATATATATATATATATATATATATATATATATATATATATATATATATATATATATATATATATATACAGTGGACCCCCGCTTAACGATCACCTCCAAATGCGACCAATTATGTAAGTGTATTTATGTAAGTGCGTTTGTACGTGTATGTTTGGGGGTCTGAAATGGACTAATCTACTTCACAATATTCCTTATGGGAAAAAATTCGGTCAGTACTGGCACCTGAACATACTACTGGAATGAAAAAAGTTCGTTAACCGGGGGTCCACTGTATTTATCCGTCTGTCTGCTCTCTCTGTCTCTTTATCTGTCTATCTATCTGTCTACCTCTCACATACCCATGACCATCGAAAAAAAAAAGCCAGAATCCCCAAATTTTCATTATACTTTTAAAAAGTCGAAAAAGACTAGAAAAACACCTTGACATAAGAGACAATAAAATCATAAAGGCAACAACGATGATCGGAATTCAATTACAAAACTAAAACAGAGAAATAATAACAAAGGAAATACTGGACAATAAGATGATAATTTTCAATACCATTATTTTTTATGAGATGAATCCAGGACAATGATGAAAAATATACACAGTGAGGTGTATGTTTCTCAGTGTATAGGCTGAGAGACATATCTCAGTGTGTATAGGCTGAGACATATCTCAGTGTTTATAGGCTGAGAGCCATATATCTCAGTGTGTATAGACTGAGACATATATCTCAGTGTATAGGCTGAGAGACATATATCTCAGTGTTTATACACTGAGAGCCATATATCTCAGTGTGTATAGGCTAAGAGCCATATATCTCAGTGTTTATAGGATGAGAACCATATATCTCAGTTGGTATAGGCTGAGAGCCATATATCTCAGTGTGTATAGGTTGAGAGCATATATCTCAGTGTGTATAGACTGAGAGCCATATATCTCAGTGTTTATACACTGAGAGCCATATATCTCAGTGTGTATAGGCTAAGAGCCATATATCTCAGTGTTTATAGGATGAGAACCATATATCTCAGTTGGTATAGGCTGAGAGCCATATATCTCAGTGTGTATAGGCTGAGAGCCATATATCTCAGTGTGTATAGACTGAGAGCCATATATTTCAGTGTGTATAGGCTGAGAGCCATATATCTGTGTTTATAGACTGAGAGCCATATACCTCAGTGTGTATAGGCTGAGAGTCATATCTCAGTGTTTATAGGCTGAGAACCATATATATCAGTGTGTATAGGCTGAGAGCCATGTATCTCAGTGTTTATAGGCTGAGAGCCATATATCTCAGTGTGTATAGGCTGAGAGCCATGTATCTCAGTGTTTATAGGCTGAGAGCCATATATCTCAGTGTGTATAGGCTGAGAGCCATATATCTCAGTGTGTATAGACTGAGAGACATATCTCAGTGTGTATACGCTGAGAGTCATATATTAGTGTATATACCCTAGAAGTCATATCTCTCTCAGTGTACATACTCTAAGATCCGTATATCTCTCAGTGTATATAAGACAAGAGCCATAGATCTCAGTTACACTGGTCTGCAGTTTAATGCTGTCTGTCTGTCTCCTTTCTTAAAGTTAGGATCTACATTTGCTGTCTTCCATACTTCAGGTAGTCGTCCTGTTTCTATAGATGTGTTGAAGATTGTTGTTAGTGGTGCACACAGCACCTCTGCTCCCTCTCTCAGGACTCGTGTGTGTGCTCACCTATTTGTGGTTGTAGGGGTCGATTCACAGCTGCTGGTCCCGCCTCTTCACTGGTCGCTACTAGGTCCGCTCTCTCCCTGCTCCATGAGCATTATCATACCTCTTCTTAAAGCTACGTATGGATCCTGCCTCCATTACATCACTTCCAGTCATTTAACACAGATCTTCAACAGCTTTGTAAGTTTATTTAGGCACAGGTACACATAAGTATAATCATATATGATGTAATTTACTCACCAACATGAACCAAAAAAAGTCAGAGTGATTTATGTGATATTTAAAAATTATTTCCACTAATTTTCGTGTCCTAAGCTTTTCGTGGATAAGTTAGGTTAGGTAAAGTTTGTCAGGAAACAGGACAAGTTTTTCCTGACGCGGGTCTTAGTCAGATGATGACCCGCCTTTGGAGCTTTTGGTCATCTGACTGAGGCCTTCCGCTGGCTTACTGGTCCACCACTTGAAAAAGTATGCTCATATTTATAACCATTTCTTCTTGTGCATGATTTTTTTTTCTTATTCGCCGGTATTCTCCCGGTCCGGGTCTTTTCCAAGTAGTGGTGACCCGGCCTTGACTCCGTATCTGGGGAGTGTCTCCAGACCTAAGTCTCCCATGGGAGGAGGTACAAGTACCCCCTCATCTTTGGGACCAAGTGTCCCCAGGCCTAGCCACAGTCCCCGCCCTCACGGGGCTCATAGGGAGAAGCTAGGCCAAGTGTCCCCAGGCCTAGCCACAGTCCCCGCCCTCACGGGGCTCATAGGGAGAAGCTAGGCCAAGTGTCCCCAGGCCTAGCCACAGTCCCCGCCCTCACGGGGCTCATAGGGAGAAGCTAGGCCTCCGGTCTGCCATCTACCACGCCTCAAAGTGGCTCGTGGGGATGGCAGTCTTATGAGCTGCAGATGGTAACAAGCTCAGGGCTTCTGTAGATTAAATTTATTATTATTAAAGATTCGCCGGTATTCTCCCGGCCCGGGCCTTTTCCAAGTGGTGGCCCGGCCTTGGCTCCCTCTTTAGGGAGTGTCTTAGACCTAGGTCTCCCAAGGGAGGAGGCACAAGTACCTCCTCATCTTTGGGACCAACTGTCCCCAGGCCTAGCCACAAGCTAGGCCTCTCTGGTCTGCCATCCCCGCCCCAAGGGGACTAAGGGGAATGACAGTCTTGCGAGCTACAAGCTCGGGCTCAGGCACCTACCCTACCCTAGAAGGGCTGGGCATGGTGTCGATGTGGATAAAGTTAGTTAGTTAAAGATTAGCCGGTATTCTCCCAGCCCGGGCCTTGTCCAAGTGGTGGCCCGGCCGTGACTCCCTCTTTAGGGAGTGTCTGAGACCTAAGTCTCCCATGGGAGGAGGCACAAGTACCTCCTCATCTTTGGGACCAACTGTCCCCAGGCCTAGCCACAAGCTAGGCCTCTCTGGTCTGCCATCCCCGCCCCAAGGGGACTAAGGGGAATGACAGTCTTGGGAGCTACAAGCTCGGGCTCAGGCACCTACCCTACCCTAGAAGGGCTGGCCATGGTGTCGATGTGGATAAAGTTATGTCAGGCGCATCTCAGCGGAGATTACGGGAGGTCAAACTCCAGCCTCGTACAATTATACTAATTTCAGCCATAATCAAAATAAAAAACGAAAACAAAGCCATTGAAAAAGGTGCAGCATTTTTTAAATGCAAAAAATAATACAAAAATAAAATTAAGAATGCAGAGATTGTTTTTCCTCCGGCCAGACAGACATTTGGGGGTAAAAGTTAAGAGCATCAGTATAGCATAACAAGAGCCAATATTCCCGTTTTCTGCCATAAACGTCGAGTTGCATTTGTTATTAAGGAGGCATTGTGGGTGCCAGTGTTACCAGCTGCCACCACACGCAAGAAACCCCAGATATTTTCCGTAATGATACCAAAAAAATGACATTATCTCTTCACAGCATGGTGTAAAGTTGGCTAAACTTGCAAATTATCGATGCATGCGCCCACGTTAGACTCAGTAACGACCGCGTATCAATTAGGGCGAGTTCAGCGAGACAAATATTAGCATAAATCGTCACTATGGTCATAACACTTTGATCTGGCACACATGGTCGTACCAACAGAAAATGGGCTGTGGCAAGGTCTATAGTAGTGCCAGAGAAAACGGGATTCGGGGAGGGGACTAAAGTGCTGAACAGAAAACGGGCTGCAGGGGGGACTATTGTTGTGCCAGAGAAAACGGGCTGTGGGGGGTGGGGAACTATAGTGGTGCCGAAGAGAAAACGGGCTGAAGGGGGGCTATAGTAGTGCCAGAGAAAACGGGTTGCCGGGGATGGGGGGACTGTAGTAGTGCCGAACAGAAAACGGGCTGCAGACTCTATAACAGTGCCGAAGAGAAAACGGGCTCGGGGGGGACTATAGTAGCGCCGAATATTGCAACTAATTACCAAAAAATACCCGCATTTAGACAGAAAATTAATTTCACAGTCTATTATCATGAAAAAATAGGCCATGGTGCTTCAAACACTCACAGGAAATGGACATCCAACTCATTTATGCTAATATTTTGTCATGTCAAAATTATTTAATGCAAAAGCTTGTCCATATGGCAGGAAACATAGCTTTTATAGCTTTCACGATTTGTTTCTTTTTTTACTTAAAGCAGAACAATCATTAAAGTGGTGGAGGGGTAAGCCAGTGGAAGGCCTCGGTCAGATGACCAAAAGCTCCAGCTGTGGGTCATCATATGACTAAGACCCGCATCAGGAAACACTTGTTCTGTTTCCTGACAAACATTACCTAACCTAACCTCTTAGAGAAAATATATACACTGAGAAGTATATGTCTCTCAGTGTATATATGATGCGAGCGTACCTTAATCATTCTGCTTTAGGTAATAAAGTATTCTTGACCGGTAACATGCAACCTTAATGACTCTCGCGTAGTTGATGGTCTGTAAATCCAGTTAATCAAGCAACCTAACCTACATCTCTCTCTCTCTCTCTCTCTCACACACACACACACACACACACACACACACACACACACACACACACACAGAGGCAAAACATTTAAGGCAGCTATGGTAATTTTAAAGGGGTAAACTTAAGAAAGATAGCTTAATGGGTGCATTACGCCCCACATACTCAGGCTGTGGACGGTAGTTAAAAGATCAGAGGTACAGCTGGTCAGGAACTGAGCCACACACTTGGATGTACTCGGGCATTTAATACTCATGTAATTATGCAAATAATTGAAATATTTAGTACTAATGTACTTGTGTAAATAAGTGGAATATTGTGTACTGGTATAAACAAGTGTAATATTGTGTACTGGTGTATATAAGTGGAATATTGTGTACTGGTATAAATAAGTGGAATATTGTGTACTGGTGTATATAAGTGGAATATTGTGTACTGGTATAAATAAGTGGAATATTGTGTACTGGTGTATATAAGTGGAATATTGTGTACTGGTATAAATAAGTGTAATATTGTGTACTGGTGTATATAAGTGTAATATTGTGTACTGGTGTATATAAGTGTAATATTGTGTACTGGTGTATATAAGTGTAATATTGTGTACTGGTGTATATAAGTGTAATATTGTGTACTGGTGTATATAAGTGGAATATTGTGTACTGGTGTACATAAGTGTAATATTGTGTACTGGTGTATATAAGTGGAATATTGTGTACTGGTGTATATAAGTGGAATATTGTGTACTGGTATAAACAAGTATAATATTGTGTACTGGTATAAACAAGTGTAATATTGTGTACTGGTTGGTATAAACAAGTGTAATATTGTGTACTGTATAAACAAGTATAATATTGTGTACTGGTATAAACAAGTATAATATTGTGTACTGGTATAAACAAGTGGAATATTGTGTACTGGTATAAACAAGTGGAATATTGTGTACTGGTATAAACAAGTATAATATTGTGTACTGGTATAAACAAGTATAATATTGTGTACTGGTATAAACAAGTATAATATTGTGTACTGGTATAAACAAGTATAATATTGTGTACTGGTATAAACAAGTATAATATTGTGTACTGGTATAAACAAGTATAATATTGTGTACTGGTATAAACAAGTATAATATTGTGTACTGGTATAAACAAGTATAATATTGTGTACTGGTATAAACAAGTATAATATTGTGTACTGGTATAAACAAGTATAATATTGTGTACTGGTATAAACAAGTATAATATTGTGTACTGGTATAAACAAGTATAATATTGTGTACTGGTATAAACAAGTATAATATTGTGTACTGGTATAAACAAGTATAATATTGTGTACTGGTATAAACAAGTGGAATATTGTGTACTGGTATAAACAAGTGGAATATTGTGTACTGGTATAAATAAGTGGAATATTGTGTACTGGTATAAACAAGTGGAATATTGTGTACTGGTATAAACAAGTGGAATATTGTGTACTGGTATAAACAAGTGGAATATTGTGTACTGGTATAAACAAGTGGAATATTGTGTACTGGTATAAACAAGTGGAATATTGTGTACTGGTATAAATAAGTGGAATATTGTGTACTGGTATAAACAAGTATAATATTGTGTACTGGTATAAACAAGTATAATATTGTGTACTGGTATAAACAAGTGGAATATTGTGTACTGGTATAAACAAGTGGAATATTGTGTACTGGTATAAATAAGTGGAATATTGTGTACTGGTATAAACAAGTGGAATATTGTGTACTGGTATAAACAAGTATAATATTGTGTACTGGTATAAACAAGTATAATATTGTGTACTGGTATAAACAAGTATAATATTGTGTACTGGTATAAACAAGTATAATATTGTGTACTGGTATAAACAAGTGGAATATTGTGTACTGGTATAAACAAGTATAATATTGTGTACTGGTATAAACAAGTATAATATTGTGTACTGGTATAAACAAGTATAATATTGTGTACTGGTATAAACAAGTATAATATTGTGTACTGGTATAAACAAGTATAATATTGTGTACTGGTATAAACAAGTATAATATTGTGTACTGGTATAAACAAGTATAATATTGTGTACTGGTATAAACAAGTGGAATATTGTGTACTGGTATAAACAAGTATAATATTGTGTACTGGTATAAACAAGTATAATATTGTGTACTGGTATAAACAAGTATAATATTGTGTACTGGTATAAACAAGTATAATATTGTGTACTGGTATAAACAAGTATAATATTGTGTACTGGTATAAACAAGTGGAATATTTTTCAAGATCGTCCTCCAAGGTGCTACAACCTTCACAATATATTTAACCCTTGAAAAGGTCCCAAGTAGAGACAAAAACTTATAAGGTAAGTGAGCAGCGTCGCCCATTACCCTTCATCACAACAACGATGCTGTGGCTGAGTTGTTTGTGTGTTATTCTAGTTACTATTGCTAGACGATGTGGATTCCAGTCCTCCTCACCTTCATTCTCCAGTAACCCGAGTCCTGGGGATGGAGAGTGCAGTGCCTGCACTCACGAGGAAGGGAGAGGATGTTGCACTCGGAGGGTAATCTGTGGTGTCAGCACTCTTCTGGATAGGTGATTGAATGTATGATGGTGGATGTGTTTTCTTCTTTCGGGTCACTCATTGTAGTGTGAATATTAAGCAGAGAATTCGTAGCTTGGCCATTATGAAGTGCGGGGTTACAACAGTATTATCCAGAGGGTTGAAGGAGATTCGAACATTCAGAGGATGGAACAAAATAGGATAATTTGGAGGGCGTATAAATCGTTCATAGTGACGCTAGCAAATCTTCCTCTGAACCATTCTGCTGACATCTCTTACTCACTTCTGCAACTTTGCAAGCTCCTGATGATGTGTTGATCGCAACATGAAAGACCTCGAGCTATGATTCAACTCCCCCTGTGTTTATTTTGCATTCGCTGTTTGCGATTCTTGTGCAATATATATATATATATATATATATATATATATATATATATATATATATATATATATATATATATATATATATATATATACCACTTGTATGTCGTGTAAAACGATGTAATAATATATGTGTGAATATTAGCTATATACATTAATAATATGGCGGCAAGAATTTCAATAAGAAGATAAGATATATCTCAAGAGTGAGAAGACACAAAGATGATGACAGGTATACAAGGGAAGAGGGAAGATAATTAAGATAATTGGCAAGAGATAAAGGAAGCTGGAAGGAGAGATGAATCGAGAGAAGAGAGGTTGATTGCCTCTGTGTGTAGATATAATGAAGAGGGTGTTAGGGAGAAGGCACAAGAAAATTAGGGAGAGAAAAGGTAAGGAAATAGGGAGAGAGAAACACAGAAAGGGTGTGATAATTCCTCACGTTTCTCCTTTTGTATAATTCCCTTTGCTTCCTCGTCTGACTGTCTGTCTATCCGTTTGTCTGTACAGTGAGTATTTTCAACTCTCTATTTATATTCCATCTATCTATTCCCTACTTCACTCCCTCCTTTCTTCTACTATCTCCTAACTCTGTGTCCTGTTCGGTGTTACATCCATTATTTCTCTTCTCCCTTCCATTTTTCTCTTTCCTTCCCTCCTTCTAACTCCCTCCATCTCTATTCTTCATTTCATTTCTCTCCTCCGCCTCTCTTTCCACCCTTCTTTTATTGTCTCCATCTCTCCTTGTCTCTCAACTTTCCTCATATTTACTCTCACGCCTGTCTGCCTCCCTCCTTTGTTCCCTCCCTCCCTCCCTTGTAATCTCCCTGTCTCCCTCCCTTGTACCCTCCCTGCCTCCTTCCCTTGTACTCTCCCTGCCTCCCTCCCTTGTACCCTCCCTGCCTCCCTTGTACCCTCTCTGCCTCCCTCCTTTGTTCCCTCCCTCCCTTGTTTCCTCCCTCCTTTGTTCCCTCCCTCCCTTGTACCCTCCCTGCCTCCCTTGCACTCTCCCTGTCTCCCTCCCTACATTGTACCCCTCCCTGCCTCCCTCCTTTGTCCCCTCCCTCCCTTGTACTCTCCCTGCCTCCCTCCCTTGTACTCTCCCTGCCTCCCTCCCTTGTACTCTCCCTGCCTCCCTCCCTTGTACTCTCCCTGCCTCCCTTGTACCCTCCCTCCTTGTACTCTCTCAGCCTCCCTCCCTTGTGCTCTCCCTGCCTCCCTCCCTTGTGCTCTCCCTGCCTCCCTCGTACTCTCCCTGCCTCCCTCCCTGGTACTCTCCCTGCCTCCCTCCCTTGTACTCTCCCTGCTTCCCTCACTTGTACTCTCCCTGCCTCCCTCCCATGTACTCCCCCTGCTTCCCTCCCTTGTACTCTCCCTGCCTCCCTCCCTTGTACCCTCCCTGCCTCCCTCCCTTGTACTCTCCCTGTCTCCCTCCCTTGTACTCTCCCTGCCTCCCTCCCTTGTACTCTCCCTGCCTCCCTCCCATGTACTCCCCTGCTTCCCTCCCTTGTACTCTCCCTGCCTCCCTCCCTTGTACCCTCCCTGCCTCCTCCCTTGTACTCTCCCTGTCTCCCTCCCTTGTACTCTCCCTGCCTCCTTCCCTTGTACTCTCCCTGCCTCCCTCCCTTGTACTCTCCCTGCTTCCCTCCCTTGTACTCTCCCTGCTTCCCTCCCTTGTACCCTCCCTGCCTGCCTCCCTCCCTTGTACTCCCCCTGCCTCCCTCCCTTGTACTCCCCTGCCTCCCTCCCTTGTACTCTCCCTGCCTCCCTCCCTTGTTCTCCCCTGCCTCCCTTGTACTCCCCTGCCTCCCTCCCTTGTACTCTCCCTGCTTCCCTCCCTTGTACTCTCCCTGCCTCCCTCCCTTGTACCCTCCCTGCCTCCCTCCCTTGTACTCCCCCTGCCTCACTCCCTTGTTCACTCCCTCCTTTGTTCCTTTCCAGTCTCCCTCCCTTCCTTGTACCCTTCCAGCCTCCCTCCCTCGTTCCCTCCCTTGTACCCTCTCAGCCTCCCTTCCTTGTACCCTCCCAGCCTCCCTAGCTGCCTTATCCATCTATCTCTCCCATGTTCCTTCCCTGCCCCACCCATCTATCTCTCCCATGTTCTCTCCCTGCCATCTATCTCTCATTGCCCCACCCATCTATCTCTCCTTTGTTACCTCCCTGCCATCTATTTCTCCCTGCCAACTCCCTGCCCCACCCATCTATCTCTCCCATGTTCCCTCCCTGCCATCTATCTCTCCCTGCCAACTCCCTGCCGTAAGTTACCTCCAGAAGTGTGTAAGTTTCTGGCTGGAAAATACGAGACAGGGTAATCAACTTCATTGTTTATATCCCCATCATTTAACCTCAAGTTTGCATAGTGTGAGAAGGTTAACCAGAGTTTACATAGTGGCAGGTTAACTAGAGTAGTATACATAGTGCCAGGTTAACCAGAGTTTACATAGTGGCAGGTTAACTAGAGTATACATAGTGCCAGGTTAACTAGAGTATACATAGTGACAGGTTAACTAGAGTATACATAGTGCCAGGTTAACCAGAGTTTACATAGTGGCAGGTTAACTAGAGTATACATAGTGCCAGGTTAACTAGAGTATACATAGTGGCAGGTTAACTAGAGTATACATAGTGACAGGTTAACTAGAGTATACATAGTGACAGGTTAACTAGAGTATACATAGTGCCAGGTTAACCAGAGTTTACATAGTGCCAGGTTAACTAGAGTATACATAGTGCCAGGTTAACCAGAGTTTACATAGTGCCAGGTTAACTAGAGTATACATAGTGCCAGGTTAACTAGAGTATACATAGTGGCAGGTTAACTAGAGTATACATAGTGCCAGGTTAACTAGAGTATACATAGTGCCAGGTTAACCGGAGTTTACATAGTGCCAGGTTAACTAGAGTATACATAGTGGCAGGTTAACTAGAGTATACATAGTGACAGGTTAACTAGAGTATACATAGTGCCAGGTTAACTAGAGTATACATAGTGGCAGGTTAACTAGAGTATACATAGTGCCAGGTTAACTAGAGTATACACAGTGACAGGTTAACTAGAGTATACATAGTGCCAGGTTAACTAGAGTATACATAGTGGCAGGTTAACTAGAGTATACATAGTGCCAGGTTAACTAGAGTATACATAGTGCCAGGTTAACTAGAGTATACATAGTGCCAGGTTAACTAGAGTATACATAGTGCCAGGTTAACTAGAGTATACATAGTGACAGGTTAACTAGAGTATACATAGTGCCAGGTTAACTAGAGTATACATAGTGCCAGGTTAACTAGAATATACATAGTGACAGGTTAACTAGAGTATACATAGTGCCAGGTTTACTAGAGTATACATAGTGCCAGGTTAACTAGAGTATACATAGTGCCAGGTTAACTAGAGTATACATAGTGACAGGTTAATTAGAGTATACATAGTGCCAGGTTAACTAGAGTATACATAGTGCCAGGTTAACTAGAGTATACATAGTGCCAGGTTAACTAGAGTATACATAGTGACAGGTTAACTAGAGTTTACATAGTGCTAGGTTAACTAGAGTATACATAGTGACAGGTTAACTAGAGTTTACATAGTGCCAGGTTAACTAGAGTATACATAGTGACAGGTTAACTAGAGTTTACATAGTGCCAGGTTAACTAGAGTATACATAGTGCCAGGTTAACTAGAGTATACATAGTGCCAGGTTAACTAGAATATATATAGTGGCAGGTTAACTAGAGTATACATAGTGGCAGGTTCACTAGAATATACATAGTGACAGGTTAACTAGAGTATACATAGTGGCAGGTTAACCAGAGTTTACATAGTGGCAGGTTAACTAGAGTATACATAGTGGCAGGTTAACTAGAGTATACATAGTAGCCAGTTAACTAGAGTATACATAGTGGCAGGTTAACTAGAGTATACATAGTGGCAGGTTAACTAGAGTATACATAGTGGCCAGTTAACTAGAGTATACATAGTGGCAGGTTAACTTGAGTATACATAGTGGCAGGTTAACTAGAGTATACATAGTGGCAGGTTAACTAGAGTATACATAGTGGCAGGTTAACCAGAGTATACACGGAAAGTTAACTAGAGTATACATAGTGGCAGGTTAAGTAGAGTACACACAGTGGCAGGTTAACTAGAGTATACATAGTGGCAGCTTAAATAGAGTTTAAATAGTGGAAAATTAACTAGAGTATACATGGTGGCAGGTTCACCAGAGTATACATAGTTGCAAGTTAACCAGAGTATTCATAGTGGAAAGTTAACTAGAGTATACATAGTGGCAGGTTAACTAGAGTATACATAGTGGCAGGTTAAAGAGACGATACATAGTGGCAAGTTAACTAGAGTATACATAGTGGCAGGTTAACCAGAGTATACATAGTGGCACGTTAACTAGAGTTTACATAGTGGCAGGTTGACTACTTTACATAGTGGCAGGTAAACCAGAGTATTCATAGTGTAAAGTTAACTAAGAGTATACATAGTGGCAGGTTAACCAAAGTATTCATAGTGGAAAGTTAACTAGAGTATACAATGTGACAGATTAACCAGAGTATACATAGTGGCAGGTTAACCAGATTATTAATAGTGGAAAGTTAACCAGAGAATACACAGTGGCAGGTTAACTAGAGTATACATAGTGGCAGGTCAACCAGATTATTAATAGTGGAAAGGTAACCAGAGTATACACAGTGGCAGGTTAACTAGAATATACATAGTGGCAGGTCAACCAGAGTACACATACTGGCAGGTTAACTAGCGTATACATAGTGTGAGTTAACTTGAGTATACATAGTGGCAGGTTAACTAGAGTATACATAGTGGCAGGTTAACCAGAGTTTACAAAGTGGCAGGTTAACTACACTTTACATAGTGGCAGGTTAACTAGTTTACATAGTGGCAGGTTAACTAGAGTATACATAGTGGCAGGTTAACCAGAGTTTACATAGTGGCAGGTTAACTACACCTTACATAGTGGCAGGTTAACTAGTTTACATAGTGGCAGGTTAACTAGTTTACATAGTGGCAGGTTAACTAGAGTTTACATAGTGGCAGGTTAACTAGTTTACATAGTGGCAGGTTAACTAGAGTATACATAGTGGCAGGTTAACTAGAGTTTACACAGTGGCAGGTTAACTAGAGTATACATAGTGGCAGGTTAACTAGAGTATACATAGTGCCAGGTTAACTAGAGTTTACACAGTGGCAGGTTAACTAGAGTATACATAGTGGCAGGTTAACTAGAGTTTACATAGTGGCAGGTTAACTAGAGTTTACACAGTGGCAGGTTAACTAGAGTTTACATAGTGGCAGGTTAACTAAAGTATACATAGTGGAAAGTTAACTAGTGTATACATAGTGGCAGGTTAACTAGAGTTTACATAGTGGAAAGTTAACTAGTGCATACTTAGTGGCAGGTTAACTAGAGTATACACAGTGGAAAGTTAACTAGTGTATACATAGTGGCAAGTTAACTAGAGTATATGCAGGGTGAGGTTAATTAAGAGTACACTTAGGGTGAGGTTAACTAGAGAGTATACATAGTGGGAGGTTAACTAGAGTATACATAGTGGGAGGTTAACTAGAGAATATACATAGTGGGAGGTTAACTAGAGAGTATACATAGTGGGAGGTTAACTAGAGAGTATACATAGTGGGAAGTTAACCCGAATTTCTTATAGTGTGATGTTAACCAGTGTACACAGTGTGATGTTAACCAGTGTACATAGTGTGATGTTAACCAGTGTACATAGTGTGATGTTAACCAGTGTACACAGTGTGAAGTTAACCAGTGTACACAGTGTGATGTAAACCAGTGTACATAGTGTGATGTTAACCAGTGTACACAGTGTGATGTTAACCAGTGTACACAGTGTGATGTTAACCAGTGTACATAGTGTGATGTTAACCAGTGTACACAGTGTGATGTTAACCAGTGTACACAGTGTGATGTTAACCAGTGTACATAGTGTGATGTTAACCAGTGTACATAGTGTGATGTTAACCAGTGTACATAGTGTGATGTTAACCAGTGTACACAGTGTGATGTTAACCAGTGTACACAGTGTGATGTAAACCAGTGTACATAGTGTGATGTTAACCAGTGTACACAGTGTGATGTTAACCAGTGTACACAGTGTGATGTTAACCAGTGTACATAGTGTGATGTTAACCAGTGTACATAGTGTGATGTTAACCAGTGTACATAGTGTGATGTTAACCAGTGTACACAGTGTGAAGTTAACCAGTGTACACAGTGTGAAGTTAACCAGTGTACACAGTGTGTTAAAGTTAGGGTATTAAACATTATTCAAGCGCCTCGTATCAAACAACTTTGAAGAAGTGTTGGATTTCAACTGCTGTTTGTGTTCAAAGTTAAGTTGCCCGTCACCTGGTGGTTAAAACTCTCGCTTCACACGGTGAGCGTCCGGGCTCGATTCCCAGTGAGGGTAGAAACACTGAACGTGTTTCTTTACACCGGTTGTCTATGTTCACCCATCAGTAAAGTGGATATCTGGGTGACAGTGGGCTGGTGTGGGTCGCATCCTGGGTGTTATTTGACTGGTGTGGGTCGCATCCTGGGTGATAGTGGGCTGGTGTGGGTCACATCCTGGGTGTTAGTGGACTGGTGTGGGTCACATCCTGGGTGATAGTGGGCAGGTGTGGGTCACATCCTGGGTGTTAGTGGACTGGTGTGGGTCACATCCTGGGTGTTAGTGGACTGGTGTGGGTCACATCCTGGGTGTTAGTGGACTGGTGTGGGTCACATCTTGGGTGTTAGTGGACTGGTGTGGGTCACATCCTGGGTGTTAGAGGACTGGTGTGGGTCACATCCTGGGTGTTAGTGGACTGGTGTGGGTCACATCCTGGGTGTTAGTGGACTGGTGTGGGTCACATCCTGGGTGTTAGTGGACTGGTGTGGGTCGCATCCTGGGTGTTAGTGGACTGGTGTGGGTCACATCCTGGGTGTTAGTGGACTGGTGTGGGTCACATCTTGGGTGTTAGTGGACTGGTGTGGGTCACATCCTGGGTGTTAGAGGACTGGTGTGGGTCACATCATGGGTGTTAGAGGACTGGTGTGGGTCACATCCTGCGTGTTAGTGGACTGGTGTGGGTCACATCCTGGGTGTTAGTGGACTGGTGAGGGTCGCATCCTGGGTGTTAGTGAACTGGTGTGGGACGCATCCTGGGTGTTAGTGGACTGGTGTGCGTCACATCCTGGGTGTTAGTGGACTGATGTGGGTCACATCCTGCGTGTTAGTGGACTGGTGTGGGTCACATCCTGGGTGTTAGTGGACTGGTGTGGGACGCATCCTGGGTGTTAGTGGACTGGTGTGGGACGCATCCTGGGTGTTAGTGGACTGGTGTGGGTCACATCCTGGGTGTTAGTGGACTGGTGTGGGTCACATCCTGGGTGTTAGTGGACTGGTGTGGGTCACATCCTGGGTGTTAGTGGACTGGTGTGGGTCATATCCTGGGTGTAAGTGGACTGGTGTGGGTCACATCCTGGGTGTTAGTGGACTGGTGTGGGTCACATCCTGGGTGTTAGTGGACTGGTGTGGGTCACATCCTGGGTGTTAGTAGACTGGTGTGGGTCACATCCTGGGTGTTAGTGGACTGGTGTGGGTCACATCCTGGGTGTTAGTGGACTGGTGTGGGTCACATCCTGGGTGTTAGTGGACTGGTGTGGGTCACATACTGGGTGTTAGTGGACTGGTGTGGGTCACATACTGGGTGTTAGTGGACTGGTGTGGGTCACATCCTGGGTGTTAGTGGACTGGTGTGGGTCACATCCTGGGTGATAGTGGACTGGTGTGGGTCACATCCTGGGTGTTAGTGGACTGGTGTGGGTCACATCCTGGGTGTTAGAGGACTGGTGTGGGTCACATCCTGGGTGTTAGTGGACTGGTGTGGGTCACATCCTGGGTGTTAGTGGACTGGTGTGGGTCGCATCCAGGGTGTTAGTGGACTGGTGTGGGTCACATCCTGGGTGTTAGTGGACTGGTGTGGGTCACATCCTGGGTGTTAGTGGACTGGTGTGGGTCACATCCTGGGTGTTAGAGGACTGGAGTGGGTCACATCCTGGGTGTTAGTGGACTGGTGTGGGTCACATCCTGGGTGTTAATGGACTGGTGTGGGTCACATCCTGGGTGTTAGTGGACTGGTGTGGGTCACATCCTGCGTGTTAGTGGACTGGTGTGGGTCACATCCTGGGTGTTATTGGACTGGTGTGGGTCGCATCCTGGGTGTTAGTGGACTGGTGTGGGACGCATCCTGGGTGTTAGTGGACTGGTGTGGGTCACATCCTGGGTGTTAGTGGACTGGTGTGGGTCACATCCTGGGTGTTAGTGGACTGGTGTGGGTCACATCCTGGGTGTTAGTGGACTGGTGTGGGTCACATCCTGCGTGTTAGTGGACTGGTGTGGGTCACATCCTGGGTGTTAGTGGACTGGTGTGGGACGCATCCTGGGTGTTAGTGGACTGGTGTGGGACGCATCCTGGGTGTTAGTGGACTGGTGTGGGTCACATCCTGGGTGTTAGTGGACTGGTGTGGGTCACATCCTGGGTGTTAGTGGACTGGTGTGGGTCACATCCTGGGTGTTAGTGGACTGGTGCGGGTCATATCCTGGGTGTTAGTGGACTGGTGTGGGTCACATCCTGGGTGTTAGTGGACTGGTGTGGGTCACATCCTGGGTGTTAGTGGACTGGTGTGGGTCACATCCTGGGTGTTAGTGGACTGGTGTGGGTCACATCCTGGGTGTTAGTGGACTGGTGTGGGTCACATCCTGGGTGTTAGTGGACTGGTGTGGGTCACATCCTGGGTGTTAGTGGACTGGTGTGGGTCACATCCTGGGTGTTAGTGGACTGGTGTGGGTCACATCCTAGGTGTTAGTGGACTGGTGTGGGTCACATCCTGGGTGTTATTGGACAGGTGTGGGTCACATCCTGGGTGTTAGTGGACTAGTGTGGGTCACATCCTGGGTGTTAGTGGAGTGGTGTGGGTCGCATCCTGGGTGTTAGTGGACTGGTGTGGGTCACATCCTGGGTGTTAGTGAACTGGTGTGGGTCACATCCTGGGTGTTAGTGGACTGGTGTGGGTCACATCCTGGGTGTTAGTGGACTGGTGTGGGTCACAACCTGGGTGTTAGTGGACTGGTGTGGGTTGCATCCTGGGTGTTAGTGGACTGGTGTGGGTCACATCCTGGGTGTTAGTGGACTGGTGTGGGTCACATCCTGGGTGTTAGTGGACTGGTGTGGGTCACATCCTGGGTGTTAGTGGACTGGTGTGGGTCACATCCTGGGTGTTAGTGGACTGGTGTGGGTCACATCCTGGTTGTTAGTGGACTGGTGTGAGTCACATCCTAGGTGTTAGTGGACTGGTGTGGGTTGCATCCTGGGTGTTAGTGGACTTGTGTGAGTCACATCCTGGGTGTTAGTGGACTGGTGTGGGTCACATCCTGGGTGTTAGTGGACTGGTGTGGGTCACATCCTGGGTGTTAGTGGACTGGTGTGGGTCACATCCTGGGTGTTAGTGGACTGGTGTGGGTCACATCTTGGGTGTTAGTGGACTGGTGTGGGTCACATCCTGGGTGTTAGTGGACTGGTGTGGGTCACATCCTGGGTGTTAGTGGACTGGTGTGGGTCACATCCTGGGTGTTAGTGGACTGGTGTGGGTCACATCTTGGGTGTTAGTGGACTGGTGTGGGTCACATCCTGGGTGTTAGTGGACTGGTGTGGGTCACATCCTGGGTGTTAGTAGACTGGTGTGGGTCACATCTTGGATGTTAGTGGACTGGTGTGGGTCACATCCTGGGTGTTAGTGGACTGGTGTGGGTCACATCCTGGGTGTTAGTGGACTGGTGTGGGTCACTTCCTGGGTGTTAGTAGACTGGTGTGGGTCACATCCTGGGTGTTAGTGGACTGGTGTGGGTCACATCCTGGGTGTTAGTGGACTGGTGTGGGTCACATCCTGGGTGTTAGTGGACTGGTGTGGGTCACATCCTGGGTGTTAGTGGACTGGTGTGGGTCACATCCTGGTTGTTAGTGGACTGGTGTGGGTCACATCCTGGGTGTTAGTGGACTGGTGTGGGTCACATCCTGGGTGTTAGTGGACTGGTGTGGGTCACATCTTGGGTGTTAGTGGACTGGTGTGGGTCACATCCTGGGTGTTAGTGGACTGGTGTGGGTCACATCCTGGGTGTTAGTGGACTGGTGTGGGTCACATCCTGGGTGTTAGTGGACTGGTGTGGGTCACATCTTGGGTGTTAGTGGACTGGTGTGGGTCACATCCTGGGTGTTAGTGGACTGGTGTGGGTCACATCCTGGGTGTTAGTAGACTGGTGTGGGTCACATCCTGGGTGTTAGTGGACTGGTGTGGGTCACATCCTGGGTGTTACTGGACTGGTGTGGGTCACATCCTGGGTGTTAGTGGACTGGTGTGGGTCACATCCTGGGTGTTAGTAGACTGGTGTGGGTCACATCCTGGGTGTTAGTGGACTGGTGTGGGTCACATCCTGGGTGTTAGTGGACTGGTGTGGGTCACATCCTGGGTGTTAGTGGACTGGTGTGGGTCACATCCTGGGTGTTAGTAGACTGGTGTGGGTCACATCCTGGGTGTTAGTGGACTGGTGTGGGTCACATCCTGGGTGTTAGTGGACTGGTGTGGGTCACATCCTGGGTGTTAGTGGACTGGTGTGGGTCACATCCTGGGTGTTAGTGGACTGGTGTGGGTCACATCCTGGGTGTTAGTGGACTGGTGTGGGTCACATCCTGGGTGTTAGTGGACTGGTGTGGGTCACATCCTGGGACAAAACTGACATAAATATTCAACATAACAAGGGAGTTTCTATACAGTAGTGTCACTGATGTCAGAAATAAAATATATTTTTTTATTATTATTAAGTGTTAAGTGTTCCAGGTTCCCTCTCTATTGTTAAGCACCTTTTTCTACCTCCCAACATACACTATACCTACCTTAACACCCCCCCCCCTCTCTCTCTCTCTCTCTCCCTATCTCCATCTCTCTCTCTCTCTCTATCTATCTTATTCTTAATTTCCTTTCATCTTATGTATCGTTATTCCATACTCTTTTTACTCTCGTCTTTCCTATTCTGGCATCTCCGTCTCCCTCTCTCGTGTCTCTCCCTCTCTAATATTTCTCACTCTCTGACTATCACTCTTATCTTCAACTCTCATCTCTCTCCCTTTTAGAATAACACCTCTTAATAAATAAGGTTAGATAAGATAACAGCTGTCAGTAAATAAAGTGAGGTAGGATAACAGCTCTCAGAGTGTCAAAGAGAGGTTATCCAGGGTAGATATCTCTCCTCTCTCAGGGAGTAAAAGAGAGGTTATCCAGGGTAGATATCTCTCCTCTCTCAGGGAGTAAAAGAGAGGTTATCCAGGGTAGATATCTCTCCTCTCTCAGGGAGTAAAAGAGAGGTTATCCAGGGTAGATATCTCTCCTCTCTCAGGGAGTAAAAGAAAGGTTATCCAGGGTAGATATCTCTCCTCTCTAAGGGAGTAAAAGAGAGGTTATCCAGGGTAGATATCTCTCCTCTCTCAGGGAGTAAAAGAGAGGTTATCCAGGGTAGATATCTCTCCTCTCTCAGGGAGTAAAAGAGAGGTTATCCAGGGTAGATATCTCTCCTCTCTCAGGGAGTAAAAGAGAGGTTATCCAGGGTAGATATCTCTCCTCTCTCAGGGAGTAAAAGAGAGGTTATCCAGGGTAGATATCTCTCCTCTCTCAGGGTGTAAAAGAGAGGTTACCCAGGGTAGATATCTCTCCTCTCTCAGGGAGTAAAAGAGAGGTTATCCAGGGTAGATATCTCTCCTCTCTCAGGGAGTAAAAGAGAGGTTATCCAGGGTAGATATCTCTCCTCTCTCAGGGTGTAAAAGAGAGGTTATCCAGGGTAGATATCTCTCCTCTCTCAGGGAGTAAAAGAGAGGTTATCCAGGGTAGATATCTCTCCTCTCTCAGGGTGTAAAAGAGAGGTTACCCAGGGTAGATATCTCTCCTCTCTCAGGGAGTAAAAGAGAGGTTATCCAGGGTAGATATCTCTCCTCTCTCAGGGAGTAAAAGAGAGGTTATCCAGGGTAGATATCTCTCCTCTCTCAGGGAGTAAAAGAGAGGTTATCCAGGGTAGATATCTCTCCTCTCTCAGGGTGTAAAACAGAGGTTATCCAGGGTAGATATCTCTCCTCTCTCAGAGTGTCAAAGAGAGGTTATCCAGGGTAGATATCTCTCCTCTCTCAGGGAGTAAAAGAGAGGTTATCCAGGGTAGATATCTCTCCTCTCTCAGGGTGTAAAAGAGAGGTTATCCAGGGTAGATATCTCTCCTCTCTCAGGGTGTAAGAGAGGCTATCCAGGGTAGATATCTCTCCTCTCTCAGGGTGTAAAAGAGAGGTTATCCAGGGTAGATATCTCTCCTCTCTCAGGGTGCAAGAGAGGTTATCCAGGGTATATATCTCTCCTCTCTCAGGGTGTAAGAGAGGTTATCCAGGGTAGATATCTCTCCTCTCTCAGGGTGTAAGAGAGATTATCCAGGGTAGATATCTCTCCTCTCTCAGGGTGTAAGAGAGGTTATCCAGGGTAGATATCTCTCCTCTCTCAGGGTGTAAGAGAGGTTATCCAGGGTAGATATCTCTCCTCTCTCAGGGTGTAAGAGAGGTTATCCAGGGTAGATATCTCTCCTCTCTCAGGGTGTAAGAGAGGTTATCCAGGGTAGATATCCCTCCTCTTATCACTGGTTCTAATTTTTCCTCTCAAAGAGAAAAATCTCTTCGGCGGAGATATATCAGGGAGAGTCAGAAATAAAGTGAAGAGAATGGTAATAAAGTGGAGAGAACAGTAATAAAGTGGAGAGAACAGTAATAAAGTGGAGAGAACAGTAATAAAGTGGAGAGAACAGTAATAAAGTGGAGAGAACAGTAATAAAGTGGAGAGAACAGTAATAAAGTGGAGAGAACAGTAATAAAGTGGAGAGAACAGTAATAAAGTGGAGAGAACAGTAATAAAGTGGAGAGAACAGTAATAAAGTGGAGAGAACAGTAATAAAGTGAAAAAAGAATGGTAATAAAGTGGAGAGAACAGTAATAAAGTTAAAAAAGAATGGTAATAAAGTGGAGAGAACAGTAATAAAGTGAAAAAAGAATGGTAATAAAGTGGAGAGAACAGTAATAAAGTGGAGAGAACAGTAGTAAAGTGGAGAGAACAGTAATAAAGTGGAGAGAACAGTAATAAAGTGAAAAAAGAATGGTAATAAAGTGGAGAGAACAGTAATAAAGTGAAGAACGGTAATAAAGTGGAGAGAACAGTAATAAATTGGAGAGAACAGTAATAAAGTGGAGAGAACAGTAATAAAGTGAACAGTAATAAAGTGGAGAGAATAGTAATAAAGTGGAGAGGACAGTAATAAAGTGGAGAGAACAGTAATAAAGTGGAGAGAACAGTAATAAAGTGGAGAGAACAGTAATAAAGTGGAGAGAAAGTAGTAAAGTGGAGAGAACAGTAATAGAGTGGAGAGAACAGTAATAAAGTGAACAGTAATAAAGTGGAGAGAACAGTAATAAAGTGGAGAGAACAGTAATAAAGTGAACAGTAATAAAGTGGAGAGAACAGTAATAAAGTGGAGAGAACAGTAATAAAGTGGAGAGAACAGTAATAAAGTGGAGAGAACAGTAATAAAGTGGAGAGAACAGTAATAAAGTGGAGAGAACAGTAATAAAGTGGAGAGAACAGTAATAAAGTGGAGAGAACAGTAATAAAGTGAACAGTAATAAAGTGGAGAGAACAGTATTAAAGTGGAGAGAACAGTAATAAAGTGGAGAGAACAGTAATAAAGTGGAGAGAACAGTAATAAAGTGAACAGTAATAAAGTGGAGAGAACAGTAATAAAGAGGAGAGAACAGTAATAAAGTGGAGAGAACAGTAATAAAGTGGAGAGAACAGTAATAAAGTGAACAGTAATAAAGTGGAGAGAACAGTAATAAAGTGGAGAGAACAGTAATAAAGTGGAGAGAACAGTAATAAAGTGGAGAGAACAGTAATAAAGTGGAGAGAACAGTAATAAAGTGGAGAGAACAGTAATAAACTGGAGAGAACAGTAATAAAGTGGAGAGAACAGTAATAAAGTGAACAGTAATAAAGTGGAGAGAACAGTAATAAAGTGGAGAGAAAAGTAATAAAGTGGAGAGAACAGTAATAAAGTGGAGAGAACAGTAATAAAGTGAACAGTAATAAAGTGGAGAGAACAGTAATAAAGTGGAGAGAACAGTAATAAAGTGGAGAGAACAGTAATAAAGAGAACAGTAATAAAGTGGAGAGAACAGTAATAAAGTGGAGAGAACAGTAATAAAGTGGAGAGAACAGTAATAAAGTGGAGAAAACAGTAATAAAGTGGAGAGAACAGTAATAAAGTGGAGAGAACAGTAATAAAGTGGAGAGAACAGTAATAAAGTGGAGAGAACAGTAATAGAGTGGAGAGAAGAGTAATAAAGTGGAGAGAACAGTAATAAAGTCGAGAGAATAGTAATAAAGTGGAGAGAACAGTAATAAAGTGGAGAGAACAGTAATAAAGTGGAGAGAATAGTAATAAAGTGGAGAGAACAGTAATAAAGTGGAGAGAACAGTAATAAAGTGGACAGAACGGTAATAAAGTGGAGAGAAATTAGTAAAAAGAACAGTAATAAAGTGGAGAGAACAGTAATAGAGTGGAGAGAACAGTAATAAAGTGGAGAGAACAGTAATAAAGTCGAGAGAATAGTAATAAAGTGGAGAGAACAGTAATAAAGTGGAGAGAACAGTAATAAAGTGGAGAGAACAGTAATAGAGTGGAGAGAACAGTAATAAAGTGGAGAGAACAGTAATAAAGTGAAGAGAACAGTAATAAAGTGGAGAGAACAGTAATAAAGTGGAGAGAACAGTAATAAAGTGGAGAGAACAGTAATAAAGTGGAGAGAACAGTAATAAAGAGGAGAGAACAGTAATAAAGTGGAGAGAACAGTAATAGAGTGTAGAGAACAGTAATAAAGTGGAGAGAACGGTAATAAAGTGGAGAGAACAGTAATAAAGTGGAGAGAACAGTAATAAAGTGGAGAGAACAGTAATAGAGTGTAGAGAACAGTAATAAAGTGGAGAGAACAGTAATAAAGTGGAGAGAACAGTAATAGAGTGGAGAGAACAGTAATAAAGTGGAGAGAACAGTAATAAAGTGAAGAGAACAGTAATAAAGTGAACAGTAATAAAGTGAAGAGAACAGTAATAAAGTGAACAGTAATAAAGTGAAGAGAACAGTAATAAAGTGAGCAGTAATAAAGTGAACAGTAATAAAGTGAAGAGAACAGTAATAAAGTGAACAGTAATAAAGTGAAGAGAACAGTAATAAAGTGAACAGTAATAAAGTGAAGAGAACAGTAATAAAGTGAACAGTAATAAAGTGAACAGTAATAAAGTGAAGAGAACAGTAATAAAGTGAACAGTAATAAAGTGAAGAGAACAGTAATAAAGTGAAGAGAACAGTAATAAAGTGAACAGTAATAAAGTGAAGAGAACAGTAATAAAGTGAAGAGAACAGTAATAAAGTGAACAGTAATAAAGTGAAGAGAACAGTAATAAAGTGAACAGTAATAAAGTGAAGAGAACAGTAATAAAGTGATGAGAACAGTAATAAAGTGGAGAGAACAATAATAGAGTGGAGAGAACAGTAATAAAGTGGAGAGAACAGTAATAAAGTGGAGATAACAGTAATAGAGTGAGAGAACAGTAATAAAGTGGAGAGAACAGTAATAGAGTGGAGAGAACAGTAATAAAGTGGAGAGAACAGTAATAAAGTGGAGAGAAGAGTAATAAAGTGGAGAGAACAGTAATAAAGTGGAGAGAACAGTAATAAAGTGGAGTTAACAGTAATAAAGTGGAGAGAACAGTAATAAAGTGGAGAGAACAGTAATAGAGTGGAGAGAACAGTAATAAAGTGGAGAGAACAGTAATAAAGTGGAGAGAACAGTAATAAAGTGGAGAGAACAGTAATAAAGTGGAGAGAACAGTAATAAAGTGGAGAGAACAGTAATAAAGTGGAGAGAACAGTAATAAAGTGGAGAGAACAGTAATAAAGTGAAAAAAGAATGGTAATAAAGTGGAGAGAACAGTAATAAAGTTAAAAAAGAATGGTAATAAAGTGGAGAGAACAGTAATAAAGTGAAAAAAGAATGGTAATAAAGTGGAGAGAACAGTAATAAAGTGGAGAGAACAGTAGTAAAGTGGAGAGAACAGTAATAAAGTGGAGAGAACAGTAATAAAGTGAAAAAAGAATGGTAATAAAGTGGAGAGAACAGTAATAAAGTGAAGAACGGTAATAAAGTGGAGAGAACAGTAATAAATTGGAGAGAACAGTAATAAAGTGGAGAGAACAGTAATAAAGTGAACAGTAATAAAGTGGAGAGAATAGTAATAAAGTGGAGAGGACAGTAATAAAGTGGAGAGAACAGTAATAAAGTGGAGAGAACAGTAATAAAGTGGAGAGAACAGTAATAAAGTGGAGAGAAAGTAGTAAAGTGGAGAGAACAGTAATAGAGTGGAGAGAACAGTAATAAAGTGAACAGTAATAAAGTGGAGAGAACAGTAATAAAGTGGAGAGAACAGTAATAAAGTGAACAGTAATAAAGTGGAGAGAACAGTAATAAAGTGGAGAGAACAGTAATAAAGTGGAGAGAACAGTAATAAAGTGGAGAGAACAGTAATAAAGTGGAGAGAACAGTAATAAAGTGGAGAGAACAGTAATAAAGTGGAGAGAACAGTAATAAAGTGGAGAGAACAGTAATAAAGTGAACAGTAATAAAGTGGAGAGAACAGTATTAAAGTGGAGAGAACAGTAATAAAGTGGAGAGAACAGTAATAAAGTGGAGAGAACAGTAATAAAGTGAACAGTAATAAAGTGGAGAGAACAGTAATAAAGAGGAGAGAACAGTAATAAAGTGGAGAGAACAGTAATAAAGTGGAGAGAACAGTAATAAAGTGAACAGTAATAAAGTGGAGAGAACAGTAATAAAGTGGAGAGAACAGTAATAAAGTGGAGAGAACAGTAATAAAGTGGAGAGAACAGTAATAAAGTGGAGAGAACAGTAATAAAGTGGAGAGAACAGTAATAAACTGGAGAGAACAGTAATAAAGTGGAGAGAACAGTAATAAAGTGAACAGTAATAAAGTGGAGAGAACAGTAATAAAGTGGAGAGAAAAGTAATAAAGTGGAGAGAACAGTAATAAAGTGGAGAGAACAGTAATAAAGTGAACAGTAATAAAGTGGAGAGAACAGTAATAAAGTGGAGAGAACAGTAATAAAGTGGAGAGAACAGTAATAAAGAGAACAGTAATAAAGTGGAGAGAACAGTAATAAAGTGGAGAGAACAGTAATAAAGTGGAGAGAACAGTAATAAAGTGGAGAGAACAGTAATAAAGTGGAGAGAACAGTAATAAAGTGGAGAGAACAGTAATAAAGTGGAGAGAACAGTAATAAAGTGGAGAGAACAGTAATAGAGTGGAGAGAAGAGTAATAAAGTGGAGAGAACAGTAATAAAGTCGAGAGAATAGTAATAAAGTGGAGAGAACAGTAATAAAGTGGAGAGAACAGTAATAAAGTGGAGAGAATAGTAATAAAGTGGAGAGAACAGTAATAAAGTGGAGAGAACAGTAATAAAGTGGACAGAACGGTAATAAAGTGGAGAGAAATTAGTAAAAAGAACAGTAATAAAGTGGAGAGAACAGTAATAGAGTGGAGAGAACAGTAATAAAGTGGAGAGAACAGTAATAAAGTCGAGAGAATAGTAATAAAGTGGAGAGAACAGTAATAAAGTGGAGAGAACAGTAATAAAGTGGAGAGAACAGTAATAGAGTGGAGAGAACAGTAATAAAGTGGAGAGAACAGTAATAAAGTGAAGAGAACAGTAATAAAGTGGAGAGAACAGTAATAAAGTGGAGAGAACAGTAATAAAGTGGAGAGAACAGTAATAAAGTGGAGAGAACAGTAATAAAGAGGAGAGAACAGTAATAAAGTGGAGAGAACAGTAATAGAGTGTAGAGAACAGTAATAAAGTGGAGAGAACGGTAATAAAGTGGAGAGAACAGTAATAAAGTGGAGAGAACAGTAATAAAGTGGAGAGAACAGTAATAGAGTGTAGAGAACAGTAATAAAGTGGAGAGAACAGTAATAAAGTGGAGAGAACAGTAATAGAGTGGAGAGAACAGTAATAAAGTGGAGAGAACAGTAATAAAGTGAAGAGAACAGTAATAAAGTGAACAGTAATAAAGTGAAGAGAACAGTAATAAAGTGAACAGTAATAAAGTGAAGAGAACAGTAATAAAGTGAGCAGTAATAAAGTGAACAGTAATAAAGTGAAGAGAACAGTAATAAAGTGAACAGTAATAAAGTGAAGAGAACAGTAATAAAGTGAACAGTAATAAAGTGAAGAGAACAGTAATAAAGTGAACAGTAATAAAGTGAACAGTAATAAAGTGAAGAGAACAGTAATAAAGTGAACAGTAATAAAGTGAAGAGAACAGTAATAAAGTGAAGAGAACAGTAATAAAGTGAACAGTAATAAAGTGAAGAGAACAGTAATAAAGTGAAGAGAACAGTAATAAAGTGAACAGTAATAAAGTGAAGAGAACAGTAATAAAGTGAACAGTAATAAAGTGAAGAGAACAGTAATAAAGTGATGAGAACAGTAATAAAGTGGAGAGAACAATAATAGAGTGGAGAGAACAGTAATAAAGTGGAGAGAACAGTAATAAAGTGGAGATAACAGTAATAGAGTGAGAGAACAGTAATAAAGTGGAGAGAACAGTAATAGAGTGGAGAGAACAGTAATAAAGTGGAGAGAACAGTAATAAAGTGGAGGGAACAGTAACAAAGTGGAGAGAACAGTAATAAAGTGGAGAGAACAGTAATAAAGTGGAGAGAACAGTAACAGAGTGGAGAGAACAGTAATAAAGTGGAGAGAACGGTAATAAAGTGGAGAGAACAGTAATAAAGTGGAGAGAACAGTAATAAAGTGGAGAGAACAGTAATAAAGTGGAGAGAACAGTAATAAAGTGGAGAGAACAGTAATAAAGTGGAGAGAACAGTAACAGAGTGGAGAGAACAGTAATAAAGTGGAGAGAACGGTAATAAAGTGGAGAGAAAGTAGTAAAGATAACAGTAATAAAGTGGAGAGAATAGTAATAAAGTGGAGAGAACAGTAATAGAGTGGAGAGAACAGTAATAAAGTGGAGAGAACAGTAATAAAGTGGAGAGAACAGTAATAAAGTGGAGAGAACAGTAATAAAGTGAAGAGAACAGTAATAAAGTGGAGAGAACAGTAATAGAGTGGAGAGAACAGTAATAAAGTGAAGAGAACAGTAATAAAGTGGAGAGAACAGTAACAGAGTGGAGAGAACAGTAATAAAGTGGAGAGAACAGTAATAAAGTGGAGAGAACAGTAATAGAGTGGAGAGAACAGTAATAAAGTGGAGAGAACAGTAATAAAGTGGAGAGAACAGTAATAAAGTGGAGAGAACAGTAATAAAGTGGAGAGAACAGTAATAGAGTGGAGAGAACAGTAATAAAGTGAAGAGAACAGTAATAAAGTGGAGAGAACAGTAATAAAGTGGAGAGCACAGTAATAGAGTGGAGAGAACAGTAATAAAGTGAACAGTAATAAAGTGAAGAGAACAGTAATAAAGTGAAGAGAACAGTAATAAAGTGGAGAGAACAGTAATAAAGTGAACAGTAATAAAGTGAAGAGAACAGTAATAAAGTGAAGAGAACAGTAATAGAGTGGAGAGAACAGTAATAAAGTGGAGAGAACAGTAATAAAGTGGAGAGAACAGTAATAAAGTGGGGAGAACAGTAATAAAGTGGAGAGAAGAGTAATAAAGTGGAGAGAACAGTAATAAAGTGGAGAGAACAGTAATAAAGTGGAGAGAACAGTAATAAAGTGGAGAGAACAGTAATAGAGTGGAGAGAACAGTAATAAAGTGGGGAGAACAGTAATAAAGTGGAGAGAAGAGTAATAAAGTGGAGAGAACAGTAATAAAGTGGAGAGAACAGTAATAGAGTGGAGAGAACAGTAATAAAGTGGGGAGAACAGTAATAAAGTGGAGAGAAGAGTAATAAAGTGGAGAGAACAGTAATAAAGTGGAGAGAAGAGTAATAAAGTGGAGAGAACAGTAATAAAGTGGAGAGAACAGTAATAAAGTGGAGAGAACAGTAATAGAGTGGAGAGAACAGTAATAAAGTGGGGAGAATAGTAATAAAGTGGAGAGAAGAGTAATAAAGTGGAGAGAACAGTAATAAAGTGGAGAGAACAGTAATAACGTGGAGAGAACAGTAATAGAGTGGAGAGAACAGTAATAAAGTGGGGAGAACAGTAATAAAGTGGAGAGAAGAGTAATAAAGTGGAGAGAACAGTAATAAAGTGGAGAGAACAGTAATAAAGTGGAGAGAACAGTAATAAAGTGGAGAGAACAGTAATAAAGTGAACAGTAATAAAGTGAAGAGAACAGTAATAAAGTGAAGAGAACAGTAATAAAGTGGAGAGAACAGTAATAAAGTCAACAGTAATAAAGTGAAGAGAACAGTAATAAAGTGAAGAGAACAGTAATAGAGTGGAGAGAACAGTAATAAAGTGGAGAGAACAGTAATAAAGTGGAGAGAACAGTAATAAAGTGGAGAGAACAGTAATAGAGTGGAGAGAACAGTAATAAAGTGGAGAGAACAGTAATAAAGTGGAGAGAAGAGTAATAAAGTGGAGAGAACAGTAATAAAGTGAAGGGAACAGTAATAAAGTGGAGTTAACAGTAATAAAGTGGAGAGAACAGTAATAAAGTGGAGAGAACAGTAATAGAGTGGAGAGAACAGTAATAAAGTGGAGAGAACAGTAATAAAGTGGAGAGAACAGTAATAAAGTGGAGAGAACAGTAATAAAGTGGAGAGAACAGTAATAAAGTGGAGAGAACAGTAATAAAGTGGAGAGAACAGTAATAGAGTGGAGAGAACAGTAATAAAGTGGGGACAACAGTAATAAAGTGGAGAGAAGAGTAATAAAGTGGAGAGAACAGTAATAAAGTGGAGAGAACAGTAATAAAGTGGAGTTAACAGTAATAAAGTGGAGAGAACAGTAATAAAGTGGAGAGAACAGTAATAGAGTGGAGAGAACAGTAATAAAGTGGAGAGAACAGTAATAAAGTGGAGAGAACAGTAATAAAGTGGAGAGAACAGTAATAGAGTGGAGAGAACAGTAATAAAGTGGAGAGAACAGTAATAAAGTTGAGAGAACAGTAATAAAGTGGAGAGAACAGTAATAAAGTGGAGAGAACAGTAATAAAGTGAAGAGAACAGTAATAAAGTGGAGAGAACAGTAATAAAGTGAACAGTAATAAAGTGAAGAGAACAGTAATAAAGTGAACAGTAATAAAGTGGAGAGAACAGTAATAGAGTAAACAGTAATAAAATCACGTATTAAGGAGGAGTTTTACTGGGGAATAATTTTACTGTTGTTTTAATTTTATTAAGAGCGTTAAACCTGAGAATATACTGACCACCACCACTACCACTACTACCACCACCACTACCACTACTACCACCACTACCACTACTACCACCACCACTACTACCACCACTACCACTACCACCACTACCACTACCACCACCACCACTACTACCACTACTACCACCACTACCACTACTACCACCACCACTACTACCACTACTACCACCACCACTACCACTACTACCACCACCACTACCACTACTACCACCACCACTACCACTACTACCACCACCACTACCACTACTACCACCACCACTACCACTACTACCACCACCACTACCACTACTACCACCACCACTACCACTACTACCACCACCACCACTACTACCACCACCACTACCACCACCACTACCACTACTACCACCACCACTACCACAACTACCAAAACCACTTGTCTTACTACTACCACCACTTGTTGCCTTACTACTACCACTACTACTACCACCACTTGTTGTCTTACTACTACCACTACTACCACCACCACTTGTTTTCTTACTACTACCACTATTACTACCACCACTTGTTGTCTTACTACTACCACTACTACTACCACCACTTGTTGTCTTACTACTACCACTACTACTACCACCACTTGTTGTCTTACTACTACCACTACTACTACCACAACTTGTTGTCTTACTACTACCACTACTACTACCACCACCACTTGTTGTCTTACTACTACCACCACCACTTGTTGTCTTACAACTACCACTACTACCACCACCACTTGTTGTCTTACTACTACCACCACCACTTGTTGTCTTACTACTACTACCACCACTTGTTGTCTTACTACTACCACCACAACTTGTCTTACTACTACCACCACTTGTTGTCTTACTACTACCACCACCACTTGTTGTCTTACTACTACTACCACCACTTGTTGTCTTACTTCTACCACCACCAGTTGTTGTCTTACTACTACCACCACCAGTCGTTGTCTTACTACTACCACCACAACTTGTTGTCTTACTACTACCACCACTTGTTGTCTTACTACTACCACCACCACTTGTTGTCTTACTACTACCACCACCAGTCGTTGTCTTACTACTACCACCACAACTTGTTGTCTTACTACTACCACCACTTGTTGTCTTACTACTACCACCACCACTTGTTGTCTTACTACTACCACCACCACTTGTTGTCTTACTACTACCACCACCAGTTATCTTACTACTACCACCACTTGTTGTCTTACTACTACCACCACAACTTGTTGTCTTACTACTACCACCACCAGTTATCTTACTACTACCACCACCAGTTGTTGTCTTACTACTACCACCACCAGTTGTTGTTTTACTACTACCACCACAACTTGTTGTCTTACTACTACCACCACAACTTGTTGTCTTACTACTACCACTACTACTACCACCACCATTTGTTGTCTTACAACTACCACTACTACCACCACCACTTGTTGTCTTACTACTACCACCACCACTTGTTGTCTTACAACTACCACCACCACTTGTTGTCTTACTACTACCACCACAACTTGTTGTCTTACTACTACCACCACCACTTGTCTTACTACTACCACCACCACTTGTTGTCTTACTACTACCACCACCACTTGTTGTCTTACTACTACCACCACCACTTGTTGTCTTACTACTACCACCACCAGTTGTTGTCTTACTACTACTACCACCACCAGTTGTTGTCTTACTACTACCACCACAACTTGTTGTCTTACTACTACCACCACTTGTTGTCTTACTACTACCACCACCTGTTGTCTTACTACTACTACTATTATTACTACTACCACAACCTGGTGTCTTACTACTACCACCACCTGTTGTCTTACTACTACTACTATCATTACTACTACCACCACCTGTCTTACTACTACTACTACCACCACCTGTTGTCTTACTACTACTACTACCACCTGTTGTCTTACTACTACTACTACCACCACCTGTTGTCTTACTACTACTACCACCACCACCACTACTACCACACACCAACACCACTACACTACTACTACCACCTCTACCAGACACCACCACTACCACCACACACCACCACCATTACCACTACCACAAAAACACACCACCACTACCACACACCACCACCACACACCACCACCACACACCACCACCACACACTACCACCATCACTACCACACACCACCACTACCACCACCACTACTACACACTATCACCACTACCACACCACTACTACAACCACTACTACACACTACCACCACTACTACAACCACTACTACACACTAAAACCACCACTACTACACACTAAAACCACCACTACTACCACCACTACTACACACTAAAACCACCACTACCACCCACCCACAACCGCCATTACCACACACCTCTACCACACACCATCACCACTACCACACACCACCACTACCACACACCACCACTACCACCGTGGTACCACTACTACACACTACCACCACACACCACCACTACCACTACTACACACCACCACTACCACTACTACACACCACCACCACTACCACACACCACCACCACCACTATCACAACACCACTTCCACACACCACCACTACCACACACCACCACTACCACACACCACCACTACCACCACACACCACCATTACCACACACCACTACCACACACCACTACGACACACCACCACTACCACCACCACTACCACACACCACCACTACCACACACCACTACCACCACCACTACCACACACCACCACTACCACACACCACCACCACCACTACCACCACCACTACCACACCACCACCACCACTACCACACACCACCACTACCACACCACCACCACACACCACCACCAATACCACACACCACCACTACCACTACCACACACCACCAATACCACACAACCACCACCACTACCACACACCACCACCACTACCACACACCACCACCAATACCACACACCACCACTACCACACCACCACTACCACACACCACCACACACCACCACCAATACCACACACCACCACTACCACACACCACCACCACTACCACACACCACCACTACCACACACCAGCACTACCACACACCACCACTACCACCACCACTACCACACACCACACACCACTACCAACACCACTACCACACACCACACACCACTACCACACACCACCACTACCACCACCACTACCACACACCACCACTACCACCACCACTACCACACACAACCACTACCACCACCACTACCACACACCACACACCAATACCACACACCACCACCACACACCACCACTACAACACACCACTACCACACACCACCACTACCACACACAACGACTACCACACACCACCACCACACACCACCAATACCACACACCACCACTACCACTACCACACACCACCACTACCACACACCACCACTACCACTACCACACACCACCACTACCACACACCACCACTACCACCACCAATACCACACTCCACCACTACCACCACCACTACCACACACCACCACTACCAAACACCACACACCACCACTACCACCACCACCACCACACACCACCACCACCACACCACCACCACTACCACACACCACCTTACACTACCACACACCACCACTACCACACACCACCGTGCACTGCCACACCACCACCACCACACACCACCACCACTACCACACACCACCGTGCACTGCCACACCACCACCACCACACACCACCACCACTACCACCACCACTACCACACACCACCACTACCACACACCACCACTACCACACACCACCACAACCACACACCACCAATACCACACACCACCACCACTACCACACACCACCACTACCACACACCACCACCACACACAACCACCACCTCTACCACCACCACCACACTCCACCACTACCACCACCACAACCACACACCACCACTACCACCACCAATACCACACACCACCACTACCACAACCAATACCACACACCACCACTACCACACTCCACCACTTCCACCACCACTACCACACTCCACTACCACCACCAATACCACACACCACCACTACCACCACCAATACCACACACCACCACCACTACCACACTCCATCACTACCACCACCACTACCACACTCCACCACTACCACCACCAATACCACACACCACCACTACCACCACCAATACCACACCACCACTACCACACTCCACCACTACCACCACCACTACCACACTCCACCACTACCACTACCAATACCACACACCACCACTACCACCACCAATACCACACACCACCACTACCACCACCACTACCACACTCCACCACTACCACACTCTACCTCTACCACCACCAATACCACACACCACCACTACCACCACCAATACCACACACCACCACTACCACCACCACACTCCACCACTACCACCACCACTACCACACTCCACCACTACCACCACCAATACCACACACCACCACTACCACCACCAATACCACACACCACCACTACCACCACCACTACCACCACCACTACCACACTCCACCACTACCACCACCACTACCACACTCCACCACTACCACCACCACTACCACATTCCACCACTACCACCACCAATACCACACACCACCACTACCACCACACACCACCACTACCACCACCACTACCACACTCCACCACTACCACCACCACCACACTCCACCACTACCACCACCAATACCACACACCACCACTACCACCACCAATACCACACACCACCACTACCACCACCACTACCACACACCACCACTACCACCACCACTACCACACACCACCACTACCACACACCACCACTACCACCACCACTACCACACACCACCACTACCACCACCACTACCACACACCACCACTACCACACACCACCACTACCACCACCACTACCACACACCACCACTACCACCACCACTACCACACACCACCACTACCACACACCACCACTACCACCACCACTACCACACACCACCACTACCACACACCACCACCACTACCACACTCCACCACTACCACATACCACCACTACCACACTCCACCACTACCACTACCACACACCACCACCAATACCACACACCACCACTACCACCACCACTACCACACTCCACCACTACCACCACCACTACCACACTCCACCACTACCACACTCCACCACTACCACATACCCCCACTACCACCACCAATACCACACACCACCACCAATACCACACACCACCACTACCACCACCACTACCACACACCACCACTACCACACACCACCACCATCACACACCACCACCACCACTACCACCACCACTACCACACTCCACCACTACCACCACCACAACCACACACCACCACTACCACCACCACTACCACACTCCACCACTACCACCACCACAACCACACACCACCACTACCACCACCACTACCACACTCCACCACTACCACCACCACTACCACACTTCACCACTACCACATACCACCACTACCACCACCAATACCACCACTACCACCACCACTACCACACACCACCACTACCACACACCACCACCATCACACACCACCACCACCACTACCACACTCCACCACTACCACCACCACAACCACACACCACCACTACCACCACCACTACCACACTCCACCACTACCACCACCACAACCACACACCACCACTACCACCACCACTACCACACACCACCACCAATACCACACACCACCACTACCACCACCACTACCACACACCACCACCAATACCACACACCACCACTACCACCACCACTACCACATACCACCACTACCAACACCACTACCACACACCACACACCACTACCACACACCACCACTACCACACTCCACCACTACCACCACCACTACCACACTCCACTACCACCACCACTACCACACACCACCACTACCACCACCACTACCACACTCCACCACTACCACATACCACCACTACCAACACCACTACCACACACCACACACCACTACCACACACCACCACTACCACACTCCACCACTACCACCACCACTACCACACTCCACTACTACCACCACTACCACACACCACCACTACCACCACCACTACCACACACCACCACTACCACCACCACTACCACACACCACCACTACCACCACCACTACCACCACCACTACCACATACCACCACTACCAACACCACTACCACACACCACTACCACACACCACCACTACCACCACCACTACCACACTCCACCACTACCACCACCACTACCACACTCCACCACTACCACCACCACTACCACACTCCACCACTACCACCACCACACACCACCACTACCACCACCACTACCACACTCCACCACTACCACCACCACTACCACACTCCACCACTACGACACACCACCACTACCACCACCACTACCACACTCCACCACTACGACACACCACCACTACCACCACCACTACCACACTCCACCACTACCACCACCAATACCACACACTACCACTACCACATACCACCACTACCACACTCCACCACTACCACATACCACCACCACCACACACCACCACCAATACCACACACCACCACTACCACCACCACTACCACACTCCACCACTACCACATACCACCACTACCACCACCACTACCACACACCACCACCAATACCACACACCACCACTACCTGGTATTACCCTCCACACTGTACACAAACCCAAGTGTTTACAAAAGTAGGTCGGAACCTTTTAAACTAACAACCATTGTTTTCCACCTGTAATTGTGTCAATTTATAAGCAGCGTCCACTGCTTCTTACATAACACTTGTTGTTATTGCACTCTTCCTTCTTCATAGCTTTACCTTAGTCAACTTGAATCATAGCCCACACGGGTTTAACACTTCATTATTATATATATATATATATATATATATATATATATATATATATATATATATATATATATATATATATATATATATGTGGTGCCGAATAGGAAGAACTTGCGATCTTGGCTTAAATAGCAACGTTCATCTTGCCATATAGGACAAGTGAAAATTTGTGTATGCAATAATTTCGCCAAAATCATTCTGAACCTAACGAAAAAAATATATTTCACTGTGTTTGTTTAGTATTAAATTATTGTAAACAAATCTAAAATATATTTAGTTGGGTTAGGCTAAAATAAATTGTTCTTGTTGTAATAAGGTTAGGTAAGTTTTCTAAGATTCTTTTGGTGCAAAATTAAAAATTTTTACATTAACATTAATGGAAAAAATATATCTTTAAACGTATAAGATAAAATTTTAGAAAGAACTTAATTTTAAATGAGTTCTTGCTAATTGACCAGTTTTACATATTCGGCACGACATATATATATATATATGTGTGTGTGTATATATATATATATATATATATATATATATATATATATATATATATATATATATATATATATATATATATATATATATATATATACATGTGTGTGTGTGCCTAACTGTGGTTGCAGGGGTCGAGTCATAGCTCCTGGCACCGCCTCTTCACTGGTCGCTACTAGGTCACTCTCCCTGCTCCATGAGCTTTATCATACCTCCTCTTAAAGCTATGTATGGATCCTGCCTCCACTACATCGCTTCCCAAACTATTCCACTTACTGACAACTACGTGACTGAAGAACATGATTCCTAACATCCCTGTGATTCATCTGAATCTTCAACTTCCAACTGTGACCCCTTGTTGCTGCGTCACATCTCTGGAACTGTGTGTGGGGGGGAGGGGAGTGGAATGATAGCTCTAGGCCTTTCGTGTTACAATCAATACATCATAAGGAGCTTGCAATCCTGCAGAAAAGAGGAGGAGGTCCAAGCAAATATGATCACAGGAAGCACCTTTGCTCCAGCAAAGGTGCTTCCTCTCTACCACCTAGACTAAGGGGTAGAATACCTTTTAATCCTTCACCCTCCCCACCCTCCCCCCAAAAAAAAGTAGGTCTGTCTTGCCCTGGGTTCGACCCGGGTAATTCCACTTGTGACAAGGACGCGCCACGTCACTATGCTACAAGGAACAACAACGACAGGTGATCGACACCATGCCTAACCCTTCTAGGGTACGGTAGGTGCCTGAGCCCGAGCTTACAGCTCACAAGCCTGTCATTCCCATTAGCTCCCTTGGGGCGGGGATGGTAGACCAGAGAGCCTAGCTTATGGCTAGGCCTGGGGACACTCGGTCCCAAAGATGAGGAGGTACTTGTGCCTCCTCCCATGGGAGACTTAGGTCTCGGACACTCCCTAAAGAGGGAGCCAAGGCCGGGCCACCACTTGGAAAAGGCCCGGGCCGGGAGAATACCGCCGAATCTTTAATAATAATAATAATAATAACAACGACAGGTGTACAGTATAATAATAATAATAATAATAATAATAATAATAATAATAATAATAAAAATATCTTTATTCTACCAGTACATGTACAAGGTAACATACTACTATATAGAAAGTCCCTTGTTATGCTGAACATTTCCCGCAAATTAGGTTAGTTTTGTCCCCAGGATGTGACCCACACCAGTCCACTAACACCCAGGATGTGACCCACACCAGTCCACTAACACCCAGGATGTGACCCACACCAGTCCACTAACACCCAGGATGTGACCCACGCCAGTCCACTAACACCCAGGATGCCACCCACACCAGTCCACTAACACCCAGGATGTGACCCACACCAGTCCACTAACACCCAGGATGTGACCCACGCCAGTCCACTAACACCCAGGATGTGACCCACACCAGTCCACTAACACCCAGGATGTGACCCACACCAGTCCACTAACACCCAGGATGCGACCCACACCAGTTCACTAACACCCACGTACCCGTGTAAAGAAACGTCCAATATTTCTACCCTCTCTGGGAATCGAACGCAGACCCTCGCCATGTGAAGCAAGAACTTTAGCCACCAAGGCACGGGGCACCGTATCAGGCCACGGGGCACGGTATCAGGCCACGAGGCACGGTACCAGGCCACGAGGCACGGTATCAGGCCACGGGGCACGGTATCAGACCACGGGGCACGGTGTCAGGCCACGGGGCACGGTATCAGACCACGGGGCACGGCATCTGGCCACGGTATCGGACCACTGGGCACGGTATCAGACCACGAGGCACGGTATCTGGCCACGGTATCGGACCACGGGGCACGGTATTAGACCACGGGGCACGGTATTAGGCCACGGGGCACGGTATCAGGCCACTGGACACGGTATCAGGCCACGGGGCACGGTATCAGGCCACTGGACACGGTATCAGGCCACTGGGCACGGTATCAGACCACGGGCACGGTATAAGGCCACGGTGTCAGACCACGGGGCGCGGTATCAGGCCACGGTATCAGACCACGGGGCACGGTATGAGGCCATGGTATCAGACCACGGGGCACGGTATCAGGCCACGGTATCAGACCACGGGGCACGATATCAGGCCACGGTATCAGACCATGGGGCACGGTATCAGGCCACGGTATCAGACCACGGGGTACGGTATCAGACCACGGAATCAGACCACGGGGCACGGTATGAGGCCACGGTATCAGACCACGGGGCACGGTATGAGGCCACGGTATCAGACCACGGGGCACGGTATCAGGCCACGGTATCAGACCACGGGGCACGGTATCAGGCCACGGTATCAGTCCACGGAGCACGGTATCAAGCCACGGTATCAGACCACGGGGCACGGTATATAACGGGCTTGTTTAGTAGCTGTAGCGGGTTGTGAATGATATAATTCTTCGGAGGCTTCTTACTTTATTGTTAAGTAGTGGTGGGTTACACAGGCTTGTGTGTTTGTGCCCATGGCCCGGGCAGGGCCATGCCCACGAGAGAGAGCTGGGAGTACTTGTGTCTTGATGCCAGGCCGCTGTGTGAGTGAGAGCGAGGCAAGTCTGGGCATACTGAAGTGGCAAGGCCTATAGATGGCAGCACCTGAGTGGCGCGAAATATGAACTAAGCTGGCAGACAGCATGGGCTGTCTGTGCAGACAGTACAGGCTGTCTACATACGCTCGGCCACCTACCTCGTGTCGTCCCGACGCGACAATACTGGTAGTAAAAGAAACTCGGTCTCTCTCTCGTAGGAACAGGGCACAGAACACAAAATAAAAACATATATATACATATGGACATGGAAAAAAAAACTTCCTACAGGGAGGGAAGAAAAAACATGTGGGGTGTGCTAAACATCGTGGTCAAAGGCAGTGAGCGTCGATGGGCATCACTGCACGCCTTCCTGCGTCTGGACAGATACTGCAACACGGGAGACATCGCTGCGGCTGAGCTGTGACGTAACAGGGTACGGTCTCCTCTGGAACGGTGAAGCAGACATCGTAGGAGTCGCTGCAGGTTTTCACTCAACCTGGGGCACGACATGCTGGTGCCCTCGAGAGAGGCGTCGACAAAACTCGGCAACTGGGCAGGACTTCTGGCAAGCGACTCAGGAGGACACTTCTCGACTGGTACTGCCGCTGGGCTGTCACTGCCGGCGAGCGTGGAGCGAGTCGTGGCAGAGACGACTGGGCGAAACATCTGGGAGTCGTAACATCATACACCAGACTGCAGTGAGAGAGCTAGCAGTCAAAGTGACATCTTCTTTGTGCAGGCTGCTCACTGAAGCTTGTGACACGAGGCTGACACAGCGCCTGCCGACAGGGCTTACTGCGGCTTGACGAGTATCATCTCTCGACAGGTGGAGTTATAGCAGAGGTTAGTCTAAGCGTCCCCAGACTTGTTTCTCTACATATAACTGCACTCTGAAGGTCTGGAGGTGAAGTGAAACAAATCTCGATGGGAATCGTAGCAGGTACGATTCTGCAGAACAACACGAGCGACGAGCATAAAAGCTTTCTGTACAAGGGGGCTCATACGCTCAGGGCTGAGTAATCAGCTGGCTTAACTAGCAAATGATGCTTTTCTGTGCACAAAACTGACACTAAGACATACTAAAATGTGAGAACACTGACTGCGAGGAATTAATTAACACACGACATATATCTTCTCTCAATCTTCTCGACAATACTGAAATAATTACTAGAACACTCGATGTGACATCATGTGATGTCAGGCGTGATGTCGCAAGGTGACGTCAGCAGCAGTGACGTCAACAGACATCTCGAGGTGACGTCAGGCAGACATCGTGAGGTGACGTCAGCAGACATCGTGACGTCATGAAGTCGGGCAGCATCGTGGGTGACGTCAGCAGACATCTCGAGGTGACGTCAGGCAGACATCGTGAGGTGACGTCAACAGACATCGTGACGTCATGAAGTCGGGCAGCATCGAGGGTGGCGTCGATGTGATGCGGGCAGCAGACCACAGCATGAGGCCTGGGACATCTGGTAACTCACGTGGCTTTGTAGGTCTACGTGACATCGCCCACACCCACGTGACGTCGTAATCCACGTAGCTTCGAGTGGCCTCGGGCACTCGGATACACAGCACTGGCAAAGAATTCACACGAAAAGCAGCAGAAAACACAGCAGAGGGAGTGGGCAGTGGTGAGTGGTGTATGGTAGGCTGGTGGCGAGGAGCGTGCGTGAGTGTATGGCAGGGCGGGCATCTGGCCATTCCTCTTTCCTCCTCCACCCACAAACACGTGGAGAAGCTCACACTGGACGCAGAAATCACCACAAGACTCACCTCTGGCTTGCTGAAACAGCTGTGCTGAGCTGAACAACAACAGCAACATACAAGTGACGCTGAACACGTGACTTGAGAAACAGCGTGGGGTCACTGGGACGCCACTTACAATTCTCGGAGAATTTCGGCTGGATCCTGCTTGTACCTGTGTCTGGATGCTCAAACGTGCAGACACGACATCAGGATAACTCGTTGAGAGACGGATGCTTCTTGTATGGGATGATGAAGTGAAGATGACTTCATACCTCTTCCTCCTTCTCTCCAGGCAAACACAACTGCTGCGTCCCACCGCCATCACCATTTATAACGAGCTTGTTTTGGTAGGCTGTAAGCAGCGGGGAGTAAATGATATACGTCTTCGGAGGCTTCTTTGTTTATTGTTAAGTCGTTGTGGGTTACACAGGCTTGTGTGTTTGAGCCCATGGCCCGGGAGGGCCATGCCCACGAGAGAGAGCTGGGAGTACTTGTGTGTTGATGCCAGGCCGCTGTGAGAGTGAGAGCGAGGCAAGTCTGGGCATACTGAAGTGGCAAGGCCTATAGATGGCAGCACCTGAGTGGCGCGAAATATGAACTAAGCTGGCAGACAGCATGGGCTGTCTGTGCAGACAGTACAGGCTGTCTACAGGTATCAGGCCACGGTATCAGACCACGGGGCACGGAATCAGACCACGGGGCACGGTATCAGACCACGGGGCACGGAATCAGACCACGGGGCACGGTATCAGACCACAGGGCACGGTATCAGGCCACGGTATCAGACCACGGGGAACGGTATCAGACCACGGGGCACGGAATCAGACCACGGGGCACGGTATCAGACCACGGGGCACGGTATTAGGCCACGGGGCACGGAATCAGACCACTGTGCACCTTATCAGACCACGGGGCACGGTATCAGACCACGGGGCACGGTATCAGGCCACGGAGCACGGAATCAGACCACTGGGCACGGTATCAGACCACAGGGCACGGTATCAGGCCACGGTATCAGACCACGGGGCATGGAATCAGACCACTGGGCACGGTATCAGACCACGGGGCACGGTATCAGGCAACGTTATCAGACCACGGGGCACGGTATCAGACCACGAGGCACGGTATCAGGCGACGGGACACGGAATCAGACCACGGGGCACGGTATCAGGCGACGGGGCACGGAATCAGACCACTGGGCACGGTATCAGACCACGGGGCACGGCATCAGGCCACGGGGCACGGTATCAGGCAACGGGGCACGGTATCAGGCCACGGGGCACGGAATCAGACCACGGGGCACGGTATCAGGCCACGGGGCACGGAATCAGACCACGAGGCACGGTATCAGGCCACGGGGCACGGAATCAGACCACGGGGCACGGTATCAGGCCACGGGGCACGGAATCAGACTACTGGGCACGGTATCAGACCTCGGGGCACGGCATCAGGCCACGTTATCAGACCACGGGGCACGGTGGAACGGACCACAGTTGTGTTGTATCATCTGACTGCATATTGCTAAGAGGAACAGCCTGGTTGATCAGCCACCAGGGCCTGGGCAGTGGTGGCGTAAACTGTAAGCAGTTAACTGGTACAAGACGTGTATCTACCTGGAGGGTGTTTCAAGGGTCAAAGCCCCCTGTTTCAAGGGTCAAAGCCCCCCGTTTCAAGGGTCAAAGCCCCCTGTTTCAAGGGTCAAAGCCCCCTGTTTCAAGGGTCAAAGCCCCCTGTTTCAAGGGTCAAAGCCCCCTGTTTCAAGGGTCAAAGCCCCCTGTTTCAAGGGTCAAAGCCCCCTGTTTCAAGGGTCAAAGCCCCCTATTTCAGGGGTCAAAGCCCCCTGTTTCAGGGGTCAAAACCCCCTGTTTCAGGGGTCAAAGCCCCCTGTTTCAAGGGTCAAAGCCCCCTGTTTCAGGGGTCAAAGCCCCCTGTTTCAGGGGTCAAAGCCCCCTGTTTCAAAGGTCAAAGCCCCCTGTTTCAAGGGTCAAAGCCCCCTGTTTCAAGGGTCAAAGCCCCCTGTTTCAAGGGTCAAAGCCCCCTGTTTCAGGGGTCAAAGCCCCCTGTTTCAAGGGTCAAAGCCCCCTGTTTCAGGGGTCAAAGCCCCCTGTTTCAGGGGTCAAAGCCCCCTGTTTCAAGGGTCAAAGCCCTCTGTTTCAAGGGTCAAAGCCCCCTGTTTCAAGGGTCAAAGCCCCCTGTTTCAAGGGTCAAATCTCCCTGTTTCAGGGGTCAAAGCCCCTTGTTTCAGGGGTCAAAGCCCCCTGTTTCAAGGGTCAAAGCCCCCTGTTTCAGGGGTCAAAGCCCCCTGTTTCAGGGGTCAAAGCCCCCTGATTCAGGGGTCAAAGCCCCTTGTTTCAGGGGTCAAAGCCCCTTGTTTCAGGGGTCAAAGCCCCCTGTTTCAAGGGTCAAAGCCCCCTGTTTCAAGGGTCAAAGCCCCCTGTTTCAAAGGTCAAAGCCCCCTATTTCAAGGGTCAAAGCCCCCTGTTTCAAGGGTCAAAGCCCCCTGTTTCAAGGGTCAAAGCCCCTGTTTCAAGGGTCAAAGCCCCCTGTTTCAAGGGTCAAAGCCCCCTGTTTCAAGGGTCAAAGCCCCCTGTTTCAGGGGTCAAAGCCCCCTGTTTCAGGGGTCAAAGCCCCCTGTTTCAAGGGTCAAAGCCCCCTGTTTCAGGGGTAAAAGCCCCCTGTTTCAGGGGTAAAAGCCCCCTGTTTCAGGGTCAAAGCCCCCTGTTTCAGGGGTCAAAGCCCCCTGTTCCAAGGGTCAAAGCCCCCTGTTTCAGGGGTCAAAGCCCCCTGTTTCAGGGGTCAAAGCCCCCTGTTTCAAGGGTCAAAGCCCCCTGTTTCAAGGGTCAAAGCCCCCTGTTTCAGGGGTCAAAGCCCCCTGTTTCAGGGGTCAAAGCCCCCTGTTTCAAGGGTCAAAGCCCCCTGTTTCAGGGGTCAAAGCCCCCTGTTTCAGGGGTCAAAGCCCCCTGTTTCAGGGGTCAAAGCCCCCTGTTTCAGGGGTCAAAGCCCCCTGTTTCATGGGTCAAAGCCCCCTGTTTCAAGGGTCAAAGCCCCCTGTTTCAGGGGTCAAAGCCCCCTGTTTCAGGGGTCAAAGCCCCCTGTTTCAGGGGTCAAAGCCCCCTGTTTCAGGGGTCAAAGCCCCCTGTTTCAGGGGTCAAAGCCCCCTGTTTCAGGGGTCAAAGCCCCCTGTTTCAAGGGTCAAAGCCCCCTGTTTCAGGGGTCAAAGCCCCCTGTTTCAGGGGTCAAAGCCCCCTGTTTCAGGGGTCAAAGCCCCCTGTTTCAGGGGTCAAAGCCCCCTGTTTCAGGGGTCAAAGCCCCCTGTTTCAAGGGTCAAAGCCCCGTTTCAGGGGTCAAAGCCCCCTGTTTCAGGGGTCAAAGCCCCCTGTTTCAGGGGTCAAAGCCCCCCTGTTTCAGGGGTCAAAGCACCGTTTCAGGGGTCAAAGCCCCCTCATCAACCTTGCCTTATTTTTAAAAATTAGTACTTAAATGTGAAGTGGTGGAGTGAGGGAAGGAGGCAAGTGGTGGAGTGAGGGAGGGAGGCAAGTGGTGGAGTGAGGGAGGGAGGCAAGTGGTGGAATGAGGGAGGGAGGCAAGTGGTGGAGTGAGGGAAGGTGGCAAGGGGTGGAGTGAGGGAAGGAGGCAAGTGGTGGAGTGAGGGAGGGAGGCAAGTGGTGGAGTGAGGGAGGGAGGCAAGTGGTGGAGTGAGGGAGGGAGGCAAGTGGTGGAGTGAGGGAGGGAGGCAAGTGGTGGAGTGAGGGAGGGAGGCAAGTGGTGGAGTGAGGGAGGGTGGCAAGTGGTGGAGTGAGGGAGGGAGGCAAGTGGTGGAGTGAGGGAGGGTGGCAAGTGGTGGAGTGAGGGAGGGAGGCAAGTGGTGGAGTGAGGGAGGGAGGCAAGTGGTGGAGTGAGGGAGGGAGGCAAGTGGTGGAGTGAGGGAGGGAGGGAGGCAAGTGGTGGAGTGAGGGAGGGAGGCAAGTGGTGGAGTGAGGGAGGGAGGCAAGTGGTGGAGTGAGGGAGGGTGGCAAGTGGTGGAGTGAGGGAGGGAGGCAAGGGGTGGAGTGAGGGAGGGAGGCAAGGGGTAGAGTGAGGGAGGGAGGCAAGTGGTGGAGTGAGGGATGGAGGCAAGTGGTGGAGTGAGGGAGGGAGGCAAGTGGTGGAGTGAGGGAGGGAGGCAAGGGGCGGAGTGAGGGAGGGAGGCAAGTGGTGGAGTCAGGGAGGGAGGCAAGTGGTGGAGTGAGGGAGGGAGGTAGGCAAGGGGTGGAGTGAGGGAGGGAGGCAAGGGATGGAGTGAAGGAGGAAGGCAAGGGGTGGAGTGAGGGAGGGAGGCAAGGGGTGGAGTGAGGGAGGGAGGCAAGTGGTGGAGTGAGGGAGGGAGGCAAGGGGTGGAGTGAGGGAGGGAGGCAAGGGGCGGAGTGAGGGAGGGAGGCAAGTGGTGGAGTGAGGGAGGGAGGCAAGGGGTGGAGTGAGGGAGGGAGGCAAGGGGTGGGGTGAGGGAGGGAGGCAAGGGGTGGAGTGAGGGAGGGAGGAATGGGGGGGAGTGCGGGAGGGAGGCAAGGGGTGGAGTGAGGGAGGGAGGAAAGTGGTGGAGTGAGGGAGGGAGGCAAGGGGTGGAGTGAGGGAGGGAGGCAAGGGGTGGAGTGAGGGAGGGAGGCAAGTGGTGGAGTGAGGGAGGGAGGCAAGTGGTGGAGTGAGGGAGGGAGGCAAGGGGTGGAGTGAGGGAGGGAGGCAGGGGAGGGAAGAAGTGAGAGAGGTAAGACCTAAATTACGGACCCACTCCTCACTCTACTTCTTAGCTCCCTAATTATAGCCTCCTCAATTTCCTCCCTCACTCTCTCTGCTCACCTTGAAGTAAATCATACCGATTAACAGCACCCCATCTCTCTCTTGAACCCCACCAACCCCCACTAAAGACAACTCTCTCTCTTGAACCCCACCAACCCCCACTAAAGACAACTCTCTCTCTCTTGAACCCCAACAACCACACTCCCCCATAATAAACCCCCCCTCTCTCTCTCTCTTGAACCTCAACAACCACATCCCCCCATATTAAACACCCCTCTCTCTCTCTCTTGAACCCCAACAACCACATCCCTCCATATTAAACACACACACACCCTCTCTCTCTCTCTTGAACTCCACCATGCACATCCCCCATATTAAACCCCCTCTCTCTCTCTCTCTCTCTTGAACCCCAACAACCACATCCCCCCATATTAAACCCCCCTCTCTCTCTCTCTTGAACCCCAACAATCACATCCCCCCATATTAAACACCCACCCTCTCTCTCTCTCTCTCTCTTGAACCCCAACAACCACATCCCCCCATATTAAACTCCCTCTCTCTCTCTCTCTCTTGAACCCCAACAACCACATCCCCCCATATTAAACACCCACCCTCCCTCTCTCTCTCTCTCTTGAACCCCAACACCCACCTCCCCCCATATTAAACACCCACCCTCTCTCTCTCTCTCTCTCTTGAACCCCAACAACCACATCCCCCATATTAAACCCCCCTCTCTCTCTCTCTTGAACCTCAACAACCACATTCCTCCATATTAAACACCCACCCTCTCTCTCTCTCTCTTGAACCCCAACAACCACATCCCCCCATATTAAACCCCTCTCTCTCTCTCTCTCTTGAACCCCAACAACCACATCCCCCCATATTAAACCCCTCTCTCTCTCTCTCTCTCTCTCTTGAACCCCAACAACCACATCCCCCCATATTAAAACCTACTCTCTCTCTCTCTCTCTTGAACCCCAACAACATCCCCCATATTAAACCCCCTCTCTCTCTCTCTCTCTTGAACCTCAACAACCACATCCCCCCATATTAAACCCCTCTCTCTCTCTCTCTCTTGAACCTCAACAACCACATCCCCCCATATTAAACCCCTCTCTCTCTCTCTCTCTTGAACCCCAATAACCACATTCCCCCATAATAAACACCCACCCTCTCTCTCTCTCTCTCTTGAACCCCAACAACCACATCCCCCCATATTAAACCTCTCTCTCTCTCTCTCTTGAACCCCAACAACCACATTCCCCACATTAAACACCCCCAAACATAATCTCCTGAGACCAACAAAACACCTAAGAGAAGCAAAACTAACAATAATAATAATAATAATAATAATAATAATAATAATAATAATAATAATGGAACAGGCAAAACAGAAGAGAGACAACAGAGTTAACGAAGACAAAAGCAAAACGTGAATAAAAATAAAGAGAGCGAGAAAGACCCCGATGCCATTGACACACAAGTAGAAAATGGCGAAATAAGTGGGCAAATGTCCCTTTAAAGAGGCGATTAAATGTAACTTAGCGAAAGGCGGGTAAATGTGTCATGATATAAAGAGAATTTAGAGAAGAGTTTGTTTACAAAGGTAAGAGCGGAACGCTTCAACGGTGGCAAAGCTAACACGAACAGCCGTAAAAAAAAAAAATTAATTAATGGCTAAGCAGTCAATTTCAACTTCTTGGATAAAATATTATTAAAAAAAAAAAACATGAAACAGGCTGATTGCGCATCGGGAAAAAGATACATTTAAAAGAAAAAAAAAAGGAGAGTAACAAACATGGGTGAAAATACAGCCCGGCAGCGAAGTGGTTGTTGAGTGTCGCTTTTGAATCAGCTGATAATGGGCGGGAAAAACCGCGCGCCAAAATGTGCGGCGGGAAGAACCCGCGCCAAAATGTTGGGCGGGAAGAACCCGCGCCAAAATGTTGGGCGGGAAGAGACGGAGGCGGGAAAAAAAGGATTTTTACCCACAAATCTTTTAGATTTCATGTGAAGGTTTTAAGTGAAGATGTTTGAACGTCTTGAGATTTATGATGTTCCTCCAAGCAGTGTTATTAGTGTGTTATAAGTGTTATGATGTACTGAGTGTGTTATGATGTACTGAGTGTGTTATAAGTGTTATGATGTACTGAGTGTGTTATAAGTGTTATGATGTACTGAGTGTGTTATAAGTGTTATGATGTACTGAGTGTGTTATGATGTACTGAGTGTGTTATAAGTGTTATGATGTACTGAGTGTGTTATAAGTGTTATGATGTACTGAGTGTGTTATAAGTGTTATGATGTATTCTAAGTGTGTTATAAGTGTTATGATGTATTCTAAGTGTGTTATAAGTGTTATGATGTACTGAGTGTGTTATAAGTGTTATGATGTACTGAGTGTGTTGTAAGTGTTATGATGTATTCTAAGTGTGTTATAAGTGTTATGATGTACTGAGTGTGTTATGATGTATTCTAAGTGTGTTATAAGTGTTATGTTGTATTTTAAGTGTTATAAGTGTTACGTTGTATTTTAGGTGTGTTATAAGTGTTATGTTGTATTTTAAGTGTGTTGTAAGTGTTATGTTGTATTTTAAGTGTGTTATAAGTGTTATGATGTATTTTAAGTGTTATGACGTATTTTAAGTGTGTTATTAGTATTTTGATGTGTTATTAGTGTGTTATGATCATGGATAGAAAGAGAACTATTACCAAGTAGAAAGTAAAAGTGGAGAGTAAGTTTGAGGTTATCAGTCCCTCAGTAAACAGTAAAAGTGGAGAGTAAGTTTGAGGTTATCAGTCCCTCAGTAAACAGTAAAAGTGGAGAGTAAGTTTGAGGTTATCAGTCCCTCAGTAAACAGTAAAAGTGGAGAGTAAGTTTGAGGTTATCAGTCCCTCAGTAAACAGTAAAAGTGGAGAGTAAGTTTGAGGTTATCAGTCCCTCAGTAAACAGTAAAAGTGGAGAGTAAGTTTGAGGTTATCAGTCCCTCAGTAAACAGTAAAAGTGGAGAGTAAGTTTGAGGTTATCAGTCCCTCAGTAAACAGTAAAAGTGGAGAGTAAGTTTGAGGTTATCAGTCCCTCAGTAAACAGTAAAAGTGGAGAGTAAGTTTGAGGTTATCAGTCCCTCAGTAAACAGTAAAAGTGGAGAGTAAGTTTGAGGTTATCAGTCCCTCAGTAAACAGTAAAAGTGGAGAGTAAGTTTGAGGTTATCAGTCCCTCAGTAAACAGTAAAAGTGGAGAGTAAGTTTGAGGTTATCAGTCCCTCAGTAAACAGTAAAAGTGGAGAGTAAGTTTGAGGTTATCAGTCCCTCAGTAAACAGTAAAAGTGGAGATTAAGTTTGAGGTTATCAGTCCCTCAGTAAACAGTAAAAGTGGAGAGTAAGTTTGAGGTTATCAGTCCCTCAGTAAACAGTAAAAGTGGAGAGTAAGTTTGAGGTTATCAGTCCCTCAGTAAACAGTAAAAGTGGAGAGTAAGTTTGAGGTTATCAGTCCCTCAGTAAACAGTAAAAGTGGAGAGTAAGTTTGAGGTTATCAGTCCCTCAGTAAACAGTAAAAGTGAGGAGTAAGTTTGAGGTTATCAGTCCCTCAGTAAACAGTAAAAGTGGAGAGTAAGTTTGAGGTTATCAGTCCCTCAGTAAACAGTAAAAGTGAGGAGTAAGTTTGAGGTTATCAGTCCCTCAGTAAACAGTAAAAGTGAGGAGTAAGTTTGAGGTTATCAGTCCCTCAGTAAACAGTAAAAGTGAGGAGTAAGTTTGAGGTTATCAGTCCCTCAGTAAACAGTAAAAGTGAGGAGTAAGTTTGAGGTTATCAGTCCCTTAGTCTTAATGGAAAAATACCTAATACCAAGTAAAGATACCCAAGTGTTACACGTGCGTCTTACTCATCAAGATAAATCATATTTTGGTTTAGTGGAAGGTGAGATTTAGGTGGAGAGAGTAAACTAGAAGTGTATCCCAAGGCGAGTACCAAACTTTATGGTATTGAGACTTATTTATATTATCTGTCTGGGTAACATTACCAGTGGTGGTGGTGTTAACAGTGTCTGGGTAACATTACCAGTGGTGGTGGTGTTAACAGTGTCTGGGTAACATTACCAGTGGTGGTGGTGTTAACAGTGTCTGGGTAACATTACCAGTGGTGGTGGTGTTAACAGTGTCTGGGTAACATTACCAGTGGTGGTGGTGTTAACAGTGTCTGGGTAACATTACCAGTGGTGGTGGTGTTAACAGTGTCTGGGTAACATTACCAGTGGTGGTGGTGTTAACAGTGTCTGGGTAACATTACCAGTGGTGGTGGTGTTAACAGTGTCTGGGTAACATTACCAGTGGTGGTGGTGTTAACAGTGTCTGGGTAACATTACCAATGGTACTGGTGTTAACAATATCTGGGGAAGGAACAAACCAGTGGTGGTAGTGTTAACAATATCTGGGGAAGGAACAAACCAGTGGTACTGGTGTTAACAATATCTGGGGAAGGAACAAACCAGTGGTACTGGTGTTAACAATATCTGGGGAAGGAACAAACCAGTGGTGGTGGTGTTAACAATATCTGGGGAAGGAACAAACCAGTGGTACTGGTGTTAACAATATCTGGGGAAGGAACAAACCAGTGGTACTGGTGTTAACAATATCTGGGGAAGGAACAAACCAGTGGTACTGGTGTTAACAATATCTGGGGAAGGAACAAACCAGTGGTGGTGGTGTTAACAATATCTGGGGAAGGAACAAACCAGTGGTACTGGTGTTAACAATATCTGGGGAAGGAACAAACCAGTGGTGCTAGTGTTAACAATATCTGGGGAAGGAACAAACCAGTGGTACTGGTGTTAACAATATCTGGGGAAGGAACAAACCAGTGGTACTGGTGTTAACAATATCTGGGGAAGGAACAAACCAGTGGTACTGGTGTTAACAATATCTGGGGAAGGAACAAACCAGTGGTACTGGTGTTAACAATATCTGGGGAAGGAACAAACCAGTGGTGGTGGTGTTAACAATATCTGGGGAAGGAACAAACCAGTGGTACTGGTGTTAACAATATCTGGGGAAGGAACAAACCAGTGGTGTGGGGAAGGAACAAACCAGTGGTGCTGGTGTTAACAATATCTGGGGAAGGAACAAACCAGTGGTACTGGTGTTAACAATATCTGGGGAAGGAACAAACCAGTGGTACTGGTGTTAACAATATCTGGGGAAGGAACAAACCAGTGGTGGGGAAGGAACAAACTGGTGTTAACAATATCTGGGGAAGGAACAAACCAGTGGTACTGGTGTTAACAATATCTGGGGAAGGAACAAACCAGTGGTACTGGTGTTAACAATATCTGGGGAAGGAACAAACCAGTGGTGGTGGTGTTAACAATATCTGGGGAAGGAACAAACCAGTGGTACTGGTGTTAACAATATCTGGGGAAGGAACAAACCAGTGGTACTGGTGTTAACAATATCTGGGGAAGGAACAAACCAGTGGTACTGGTGTTAACAATATCTGGGGAAGGAACAAACCAGTGGTACTGGTGTTAACAATATCTGGGGAAGGAACAAACCAGTGGTACTGGTGTTAACAATATCTGGGGAAGGAACAAACCAGTGGTGGTGGTGTTAACAATATCTGGGGAAGGAACAAACCAGTGGTACTGGTGTTAACAATATCTGGGGAAGGAACAAACCAGTGGTACTGGTGTTAACAATATCTGGGGAAGGAACAAACCAGTGGTGGTGGTGTTAACAATATCTGGGGAAGGAACAAACCAGTGGTGGTGGTGTTAACAATATCTGGGGAAGGAACAAACCAGTGGTGGTGGTGTTAACAATATCTGGGGAAGGAACAAACCAGTGGTACTGGTGTTAACAATATCTGGGGAAGGAACAAACCAGTGGTGGTGGTGTTAACAATATCTGGGGAAGGAACAAACCAGTGGTACTGGTGTTAACAATATCTGGGGAAGGAACAAACCAGTGGTACTGGTGTTAACAATATCTGGGGAAGGAACAAACCAGTGGTACTGGTGTTAACAATATCTGGGGAAGGAACAAACCAGTGGTGGTGGTGTTAACAATATCTGGGGAAGGAACAAACCAGTGGTACTGGTGTTAACAATATCTGGGGAAGGAACAAACCAGTGGTGGTGGTGTTAACAATATCTGGGGAAGGAACAAACCAGTGGTACTGGTGTTAACAATATCTGGGGAAGGAACAAACCAGTGGTGTTAACAATATCTGGGGAAGGAACAAACCAGTGGTACTGGTGTTAACAATATCTGGTGGTGGTGTTAACAATATCTGGGGAAGGAACAAACCAGTGGTGGTGGTGTTAACAATATCTGGGGAAGGAACAAACCAGTGGTGGTGGTGTTAACAATATCTGGGGAAGGAACAAACCAGTGGTGGTGGTGTTAACAATATCTGGGGAAGGAACAAACCAGTGGTACTGGTGTTAACAATATCTGGGGAAGGAACAAACCAGTGGTGGTGGTGTTAACAATATCTGGGGAAGGAACAAACCAGTGGTACTGGTGTTAACAATATCTGGGGAAGGAACAAACCAGTGGTACTGGTGTTAACAATATCTGGGGAAGGAACAAACCAGTGGT
>NC_091380.1:3606306-3611306 GCF_038502225.1 Cherax quadricarinatus
GAGGTAATCAGTCCCTGGGTCTCGGAGTTAGTGAAGATCATGGTAGTGGTGAAGATTCTTCAACACTCGGGTGCTCTTCACCAACTTCCACACTGACGAACTCATTACCTCATCTTTTGTGCATATATTGATAAAGTCACTGGATGGCGAAACGTCTACAAATAAAAATACCCAGATACTGCACATGTGTTTAACGAAGAATTAAACACATGTGCAATATCTGGGTATTATTGCACATGTGTTTAATTCATCATCTTGGGGGATCGTGACGCTGACCACACACACCTAAGTTTCCTCCATTATATTGTTATTAATCTTAAGTCGTAGCTTATATTAGAGTTCACCCTTATACTTACCTGGCCCCTGGCATGAACCCGGCCGTTACGACGGTTGAGTGGAGACCCGGCCGTTACGACGGTTGAGTGGGGGCCCGGCCGTTACGACGGTTGAGTGGAGACCCGGCCGTTACGACGGTTGAGTGGAGGCCCGGCCGTTATGACGGTTGAGTGGAGGCCCGGCCGTTATGACGGTTGAGTGGGGACCCGGCCGTTACGACGGTTGAGTGGAGGCCCGGCCGTTATGACGGTTGAGTGGAGGCCCGGCCGTTATGACGGTTGAGTGGAGGCCCGGCCGTTATGACGGTTGAGTGGGGACCCGGCCGTTACGACGGTTGAGTGGAGACCCGGCCGTTACGACGGTTGAGTGGAGGCCCGGCCGTTATGACGGTTGAGTGGGGGGGCGGCCGTTACGACGGTTGAGTGGAGGCCCGGCCGTTATGACGGTTGAGTGGGGGCCCGGCCGTTACGACGGTTGAGTGGAGGCCCGGCCGTTATGACGGTTGAGTGGAGGCCCGGCCGTTATGACGGTTGAGTGGGGACCCGGCCGTTACGACGGTTGAGTGGAGGCCCGGCCGTTATGACGGTTGAGTGGGGGCCCGGCCGTTACGACGGTTGAGTGGGGGCCCGGCCGTTACGACGGTTGAGTGGGGGCCCGGCCGTTACGACGGTTGAGTGGGGGCCCGGCCGTTACGACGGTTGAGTGGGGGGCGGCCGTTACGACGGTTGAGTGGAGGCCCGGCCGTTATGACGGTTGAGTGGGGACCCGGCCGTTATGACGGTTGAGTGGGGACCCGGCCGTTACGACGGTTGAGTGGAGGCCCGGCCGTTATGACGGTTGAGTGGAGGCCCGGCCGTTATGACGGTTGAGTGGGGACCCGGCCGTTACGACGGTTGAGTGGAGGCCCGGCCGTTAAGACGGTTGAGTGGGGGCCCGGCCGTTACGACGGTTGAGTGGGGGCCCGGCCGTTACGACGGTTGAGTGGGGGGCGGCCGTTACGACGGTTGAGTGGGGGGCGGCCGTTATGACGGTTGAGTGGGGACCCGGCCGTTACGACGGTTGAGTGGGGGCCCGGCCGTTATGACGGTTGAGTGGGGGCCCGGCCGTTACGACGGTTGAGTGGGGGCCCGGCCGTTACGACGGTTGAGTGGGGGCCCGGCCGTTACGACGGTTGAGTGGGGGGCGGCCGTTACGACGGTTGAGTGGGGACCCGGCCGTTACGACGGTTGAGTGGGGGCCCGGCCGTTATGACGGTTGAGTGGGGGCCCGGCCGTTACGACGGTTGAGTGGGGGCCCGGCCGTTACGACGGTTGAGTGGGGGGCGGCCGTTACGACGGTTGAGTGGGGGGCGGCCGTTACGACGGTTGAGTGGGGACCCGGCCGTTACGACGGTTGAGTGGGGGGCGGCCGTTACGACGGTTGAGTGGGGGGCGGCCGTTACGACGGTTGAGTGGGGACCCGGCCGTTACGACGGTTGAGTGGGGGGCGGCCGTTACGACGGTTGAGTGGGGGGGGGGGCTGTTACGACGGTTGAGTGAGGGGCGGCCGTTACGACGGTTGAGTGGGGGGGGCGGCCGTTACGACGGTTGAGTGGGGGCGGCTGTTACGACGGTTGAGTGGGGGCGGCTGTTACGACGGTTGAGTGGGGGCGGCTGTTACGACGGTTGAGTGGGGGGGATGTATACTGGGTGAGAAAGTGACACACCAAGAAGCTAGGAGAGGAGTTGAGTAATGGCGGCAGCTTGGACCTAGGATTGTTTATTTAATTTTGTTGTATGTCCGTGGTTCTGGGTCACAGTACCAGTCCTTGTTGAACCTTGTGGTTGTGTTGTATGTCCGTGGTTCTGGGTCACAGTACCAGTCCTTGTTGAACCTTGTGGTTGTGTTGTATGTCCGTGGTTCTGGGTCACAGTACCAGTCCTTGTTGAACCTTGTGGTTGTGCTGTATGTCCCTGGTTCTGGGTCACAGTACCAGTCCTTGTTGAACCTTGTGGTTGTGTTGTATGTCCGTGGTTCTGGGTCACAGTACCAGTCCTTGTTGAACCTTGTGGTTGTGTTGTATGTCCGTGGTTCTGGGTCACAGTACCAGTCCTTGTTGAACCTTGTGGTTGTGTTGTATGTCCGTGGTTCTGGGTCACAGTACCAGTCCTTGTTGAACCTTGTGGTTGTGTTGTATGTCCGTGGTTCTGGGTCACAGTACCAGTCCTTGTTGAACCTTGTGGTTGTGTTGTATGTCCGTGGTTCTGGGTCACAGTACCAGTCCTTGTTGAACCTTGTGGTTGTGTTGTATGTCCGTGGTTCTGGGTCACAGTACCAGTCCTTGTTGAACCTTGTGGTTGTGTTGTATGTCCGTGGTTCTGGGTCACAGTACCAGTCCTTGTTGAACCTTGTGGTTGTGTTGTATGTCCGTGGTTCTGGGTCACAGTACCAGTCCTTGTTGAACCTTGTGGTTGTGTTGTATGTCCCTGGTTCTGGGTCACAGTACCAGTCCTTGTTGAACCTTGTGGTTGTGTTGTATGTCCGTGGTTCTGGGTCACAGTACCAGTCCTTGTTGAACCTTGTGGTTGTGTTGTATGTCCGTGGTTCTGGGTCACAGTACCAGTCCTTGTTGAACCTTGTGGTTGTGTTGTATGTCCGTGGTCCTGGGTCACAGTACCAGTCCTTGTTGAACCTTGTGGTTGTGTTGTATGTCCGTGGTTCTGGGTCACAGTACCAGTCCTTGTTGAACCTTGTGGTTGTGTTGTATGTCCGTGGTTCTGGGTCACAGTACCAGTCCTTGTTGAACCTTGTGGTTGTGTTGTATGTCCCTGGTTCTGGGTCACAGTACCAGTCCTTGTTGAACCTTGTGGTTGTGTTGTATGTCCGTGGTTCTGGGTCACAGTACCAGTCCTTGTTGAACCTTGTGGTTGTGTTGTATGTCCGTGGTTCTGGGTCACAGTACCAGTCCTTGTTGAACCTTGTGGTTGTGTTGTATGTCCGTGGTTCTGGGTCACAGTACCAGTCCTTGTTGAACCTTGTGGTTGTGTTGTATGTCCGTGGTTCTGGGTCACAGTACCAGTCCTTGTTGAACCTTGTGGTTGTGTTGTATGTCCGTGGTTCTGGGTCACAGTACCAGTCCTTGTTGAACCTTGTGGTTGTGTTGTATGTCCGTGGTTCTGGGTCACAGTACCAGTCCTTGTTGAACCTTGTGGTTGTGTTGTATGTCCGTGGTTCTGGGTCACAGTACCAGTCCTTGTTGAACCTTGTGGTTGTGTTGTATGTCCGTGGTTCTGGGTCACAGTACCAGTCCTTGTTGAACCTTGTGGTTGTGTTGTATGTCCGTGGTTCTGGGTCACAGTACCAGTCCTTGTTGAACCTTGTGGTTGTGTTGTATGTCCGTGGTTCTGGTTCACAGTACCAGTCCTTGTTGAACCTTGTGGTTGTGTTGTATGTCCCTGGTTCTGGGTCACAGTACCAGTCCTTGTTGAACCTTGTGGTTGTGTTGTATGTCCGTGGTTCTGGGTCACAGTACCAGTCCTTGTTGAACCTTGTGGTTGTGTTGTATGTCCCTGGTTCTGGGTCACAGTACAAGTCCTTGTTGAACCTTGTGGTTGTGTTGTATGTCCGTGGTCCTGGGTCACAGTACCAGTCCTTGTTGAACCTTGTGGTTGTGTTGTATGTCCGTGGTTCTGGGTCACAGTACCAGTCCTTGTTGAACCTTGTGGTTGTGTTGTATGTCCGTGGTTCTGGGTCACAGTACCAGTCCTTGTTGAACCTTGTGGTTGTGTTGTATGTCCGTGGTTCTGGGTCACAGTACCAGTCCTTGTTGAACCTTGTGGTTGTGTTGTATGTCCGTGGTTCTGGGTCACAGTACCAGTCCTTGTTGAACCTTGTGGTTGTGTTGTATGTCCGTGGTTCTGGGTCACAGTACCAGTCCTTGTTGAACCTTGTGGTTGTGTTGTATGTCCGTGGTTCTGGGTCACAGTACCAGTCCTTGTTGAACCTTGTGGTTGTGTTGTATGTCCGTGGTTCTGGGTCACAGTACCAGTCCTTGTTGAACCTTGTGGTTGTGTTGTATGTCCGTGGTTCTGGGTCACAGTACCAGTCCTTGTTGAACCTTGTGGTTGTGTTGTATGTCCGTGGTTCTGGGTCACAGTACCAGTCCTTGTTGAACCTTGTGGTTGTGTTGTATGTCCGTGGTTCTGGGTCACAGTACCAGTCCTTGTTGAACCTTGTGGTTGTGTTGTATGTCCCTGGTTCTGGGTCACAGTACCAGTCCTTGTTGAACCTTGTGGTTGTGTTGTATGTGCGTGGTTCTGGGTCACAGTACCAGTCCTTGTTGAACCTTGTGGTTGTGTTGTATGTGCGTGGTTCTGGGTCACAGTACCAGTCCTTGTTGAACCTTGTGGTTGTGTTGTATGTCCGTGGTTCTGGGTCACAGTACCAGTCCTTGTTGAACCTTGTGGTTGTGTTGTATGTCCGAGGTTCTGGGTCACAGTACCAGTCCTTGTTGAACCTTGTGGTTGTGTTGTATGTCCGAGGTTCTGGGTCACAGTACCAGTCCTTGTTGAACCTTGTGGTTGTGTTGTATGTCCGTGGTTCTGGGTCACAGTACCAGTCCTTGTTGAACCTTGTGGTTGTGTTGTATGTCCGTGGTTCTGGGTCACAGTACCAGTCCTTGTTGA
>NC_091380.1:3616306-3628806 GCF_038502225.1 Cherax quadricarinatus
ATGCGAACTTGACACCTCAAAGGCGGTGGGACCAGACAACATCTCTCCATGGGTCCTTAAAGAGGGAGCAGAGATATTGTGTGTGCCATTAACAAAGATCTTCAACACATCATTTGAAACTGGGCAACTCCCTGAGGTATGGAAGATGGCAAATGTAGTCCCAATTTTTAAAAAGGGAGACAGACATGAGGCACTAAACTACAGACCTGTATCACTAACGTGTATAGTATGCAAGGTCATGGAGAAGATCATCAGGAGGAGAGTGGTGGAGCACCTGGAAAGAAACAAGTGTATAATTGACAACCAGCACGGTTTCAGGGAAGGAAAATCCTGTGTCACAAACCTACTAGAGTTTTATGACAAGGTGACAGAAGTAAGACAAGAGAGAGAGGGGTGGATCGACTGCATTTTTTTGGACTGCAAGAAGGCCTTCGACACAGTTCCTCACAAGAGGTTACTGCAAAAGCTAGAGGATCAGGCACACATAACAGGAAAGGCACTGCAATGGATCAGAGAATACCTGACAGGGAGGCAACAACGAGTCATGGTACGTGACGAGGTGTCAGAGTGGGCGCTTGTGACAAGCGGGGTTCCACAGGGGTCAGTCCTAGGACCTGTGCTGTTCTTGGTATATCTGAACGACATAACGGAAGGGATAGACTCAGAAGTGTCCTTGTTTGCAGATGATGTGAAGTTAATGAGAAGAATCAAATCGGATGAGGATCAGGCAGGACTACAAAGAGACCTGGACAGGCTACAAGCCTGGTCCAGCAACTGGCTCCTTGAGTTTAACACTGCCAAATGCAAAGTCATGAAGATTGGGGAAGGGCAAAGAAGACCGCAGACACAATATAGTTTAGATGGCCAAAGACTGCAAACCTCACTCAAGGAAAAAGATCTGGGGGTGAGTATAACACCGAGCATATCTCCTGAGGCGCACATCAATCAGATAACTGCTGCAGCATACGGGCGCCTGGCAAACCTACGGATAGCGTTCCGATACCTCAGTAAGGATTCGTTCAAGACTCTGTATACCATTTACGTCAGGCCCATACTGGAGTATGCAGCACCAGTTTGGAATCCACACCTAGTCAAGCACGTCAAGAAATTAGAGAAAGTGCAAAGGTTTGCAACAAGGCTAGTCCCAGAGCTACGGGGATTGTCCTACGAAGAAAGGTTGAGGGAAATCGGCCTGACGACACTGGAGGACAGGAGGGTCAGGGGAGACATGATAACGACATATAAAATACTGCGCGGAATAGACAAGGTGGACAAAGACGGGATGTTCCAGAGAGGGGACACAGACACAAGAGGTCACAATTGGAAGTTGAAGACTCAGATGAATCAAAGGGATGTTAGGAAGTATTTCTTCAATCATAGAGTAGTCAGACCGTGGAATAGCCTAGAAAGTGACGTAGTGGAGGCGGGAACCATACATAGTTTTAAGGCGAGGTATGATAAAGCTCATGGGGCAGGGAGAGAGAGGACCTAGTAGCAATCAGCGAAGAGGCGGGGCCAGGAGCTATGACTCGACCCCTGCAACCACAAATAGGTGAGTACACATACACACACACACACACATACACACACACACACACACAGGCTGCAGACCTGGTCCAGCAATTGGCTCCTGGAGTTCAATCCCACCAAGTGCAAAGTCATGAAGATTGGGGAAGGGCAAAGAAGACCGCAGACGGAGTACAGGCTAGGGGGCCAGAGACTACAAACCTCACTCAAGGAAAAAGATCTTGGGGTGAGTATAACACCAGTCACATCTCCTGAAGAGCACATCAACCAAATAACGGCTGCAGCATATGGGCGCCTAGCAAACCTCAGAACAGCATTCCGACATCTTAATAAGGAATCGTTCAGGACCCTGTACACCGTGTGCGTTAGGCCCATATTGGAGTATGCGGCACCAGTTTGGAACCCACACCTAGCCAAGCATGTAAAGAAACTAGAGAAAGTGCAAAGGTTTGCAACAAGACTAGTCCCAGAGCTAAGAGGTACGTCCTACGAGGAGAGGTTAAGGGAAATCAACCTGACGACACTGGAGGACAGGAGAGATAGGGGGGACATGATAACGACTTACAAAATACTGAGAGGAACTGACAAGGTGGACAAAGACAGGATGTTCCAGAGACTGGACACAACAACACGGGGACACAGTTGGAAGCTGAAGACACAGATGAATCACAGGGATGTTAGGAAGTATTTCTTCAGCCACAGAGTAGTCAGGAAGTGGAATAGTTTGGGAAGCGATGTAATGGAGGCAGGATCCATACATAGCTTTAAGCAGAGGTACGATAAAGCTCATGGTTCAGGGAGAGTGACCTAGTAGCGACCAGAGAAGAGGCGGGGCCAGGAGCTTGGACTCGACCCCTGCAACCTCAACTAGGTGAGTACACACACATACACACTACACAAGCACACACACACAAACACACACACACAACACACACACAAACACACACACACACAAACACACACACAAACACATACACACACACAATCGACATGTGCCTAGGACAAAATGGTAGCTAACACACACACACACACACACACACACACACACACACACACACACACACACACACACACACACACACACACACACAACACACACAAACACACACACACAAACACACACACACAACACACACACACACACACACACACACACACAACACAACACAACACAACACAACACACACACACATACACACACACACACACACACACACACACACACACACACACACACACACACACACACACACACACACACACACACACACACACACACACACACACAGGAAACACGAAGCGCAATTTCAGCCAAAAATTAGTCTCAGCTAAATGAATTACGTCTTTTCCCATTCATTACCATTCACAGCGGCGGAGAATATTGAATTATTCTCCTCAAAGTCTTTTGCATATATCATAAAACTATTAAAACCATGTTTATACCCAGAAAAATTTTAATATAATGTTAATTACATGTACAGCTTGTTGAGAGGGGTAATATGAAGATTTTTGACAAAACTGATACAACAGGAAAAAATAACTTAAGTGTATCATTCAGTACTCTGACCTGGTACATTACCCAGTACTCTGACCTGGTACATTACCCAGTACTCTGACCTGGTACATTACCCAGTACTCTGACCTGGTACATTACCCAGTACTCTGACCTGGTACATTACCCAGTACTCTGACCTGGTACATTACCCAGTACTCTGACCTGGTACATTACCCAGTACTCTGACCTGGTATATTACCCAGTACTCTGACCTGGTACATTACCCAGTACTCTGACCTGGTACATTACCTAGTAACTCTGACCTGGTACATTACCCAGTACTCTGACCTGGTACATTACCCAGTACTCTGACCTGGTACATTACCCAGTACTCTGACCTGGTACATTACCCAGTACTCTGACCTGGTACATTACCCAGTACTCTGACCTGTACCTTACCCAGTACATTACCCAGTACTCTGACCTGGTACATGACCCAGTACTCTGACCTGGTACATTACCCAGTACTCTGACCTGGTACATTACCAAGTACTCTGACCTGGTACATTACCCAGTACTGACCTGGTACATTACCCAGTACTCTGACCTGGTACATTACCCAGTACTCTGACCTGGTACATTACCACCTGGTACATTACCCAGTACTCTGACCTGGTACATCACCCAGTACTCTGACCTGGTACATTACCCAGTACTCTGACCTGGTACATCACCCAGTACTCTGACCTGGTACATTACCCAGTACTCTGACCTGGTACATTACCCAGTACTCTGACCTGGTACATTACCCAGTACTCTGACCTGGTACATCACCCAGTACTCTGACCTGGTACATTACCCAGTACTCTGACCTGGTACATTACCCAGTACTCTGACCTGGTACATTACCCAGTACTGGTACATGACCTGGTACATTACCCAGTACTCTGACCTGGTACATTACCCAGTACTCTGACCTGGTACATTACCCACCTGTACTCTGACCTGGTACATCACCCAGTACTCTGACCTGGTACATTACCCAGTACTCTGACCTGGTACATTACCCAGTACTCTGACCTGGTACATCACCCAGTACTCTGACCTGGTACATTACCCAGTACTCTGACCTGGTACATTACCCAGTACTCTGACCTGGTACATTACCCAGTACTCTGACCTGGTACATTACCCAGTACTCTGACCTGGTACATTACCCAGTACTCTGACCTGGTATATTACCCACCTGGTACATTACCCAGTACTCTGACCTGGTACATTACCCAGTACTCTGACCTGGTACATTACCCAGTACTCTGACCTGGTACATCACCCAGTACTCTGACCTGGTACATTACCCAGTACTCTGACCTGGTACATTACCCAGTACTCTGACCTGGTACATTACCCAGTACTCTGACCTGGTACATTACCCAGTACTCTGACCTGGTACATTACCCAGTACTCTGACCTGGTACATCACCCAGTACTCTGACCTGGTACATCACCCAGTACTCTGACCTGGTACATTACCCAGTACTCTGACCTGGTACATCACCCAGTACTCTGACCTGGTACATTACCCAGTACTCTGACCTGGTACATTACCCAGTACTCTGACCTGGTACATTACCCAGTACTCTGACCTGGTACATTACCCAGTACTCTGACCTGGTACATTACCCAGTACTCTGACCTGGTACTCTGACCTGGTACATTACCCAGTACTCTGACCTGGTACATTACCCAGTACTCTGACCTGGTACATCACCCAGTACTCTGACCTGGTACATTACCCAGTACTCTGACCTGGTACATTACCCAGTACTGACCATCACCCAGTACTCTGACCTGGTACATTACCCAGTACTCTGACCTGGTACATAACCCAGTACTCTGACCTGGTACATTACCCAGTACTCTGACCTGGTCAATTCCCCAGTACTCTGACGTGGTACATTACCCAGTACTCTGACCTGGACCTGGTACATTACCCAGTACTCTGACCTGGTACATTACCCAGTACTCTGACCTGGTACATTACCCAGTACTCTGACCTGGTACATCACCCAGTACTCTGACCTGGTACATTACCCAGTACTCTGACCTGGTATATTACCCAGTACTCTGACCTGGTACATCACCCAGTACTCTGACCTGGTACATTACCCAGTACTCTGACCTGGTACATTACCCAGTACTCTGACCTGGTACATTACCCAGTACTCTGACCTGGTACATTACCCAGTACTCTGACCTGGTACATCACCCAGTACTCTGACCTGGTACATTACCCAGTACTCTGACCTGGTACATTACCCAGTACTCTGACCTGGTACATCACCCAGTACTCTGACCTGGTACATTACCCAGTACTCTGACCTGGTACATTACCCAGTACTCTGACCTGGTACATTACCCAGTACTCTGACCTGGTACATCACCCAGTACTCTGACCTGGTACATTACCCAGTACTCTGACCTGGTACATCACCCAGTACTCTGACCTGGTACATTACCCAGTACTCTGACCTGGTACATTACCCAGTACTCTGACCTGGTACATTACCCAGTACTCTGACCTGGTACATCACCCAGTACTCTGACCTGGTACATTACCCAGTACTCTGACCTGGTACATTACCCAGTACTCTGACCTGGTACATCACCCAGTACTCTGACCTGGTACATTACCCAGTACTCTGACCTGGTACATTACCCAGTACTCTGACCTGGTACATTACCCAGTACTCTGACCTGGTACATTACCCAGTACTCTGACCTGGTACATTACCCAGTACTCTGACCTGGTACATTACTCTGACCGGGTACATCACCCAGTACTCTGACCTGGCACATCACCCAGTACTCTGACCTGGCACATCACCCAGTACTCTGACCTGGTACATTACCCAGTACTATGACCTGGTACATCACCCAGTACTCTGACCTGGTACATTACTCTGACCTGGTATATTACCCAGTACTCTGACCTGGTACATCACCCAGTACTCTGACCTGGTACATTACCCAGTACTCTGACCTGGTACATTACCCAGTACTCTGACCTGGTACATCACCCAGTACTCTGACCTGGTACATTACCCAGTACTCTGACCTGGTACATTACCCAGTACTCTGACCTGGTACATTACCCAGTACTCTGACCTGGTACATTACCCAGTACTCTGACCTGGTACATTACCCAGTACTCTGACCTGGTACATTACCCAGTACTCTGACCTGGTACATTACCCAGTACTCTGACCTGGTACATTACCCAGTACTCTGACCTGGTACATTACCCAGTACTCTGACCTGGTACATTACCCAGAACTCTGACCTGGTACATTACCCAGTACTCTGACCTGGTACATTACCCAGTACTCTGACCTGGTACATTACCCAGTACTCTGACCTGGTACATTACCCAGTATTCTGACCTGGTACATTACCCAGTACTCTGACCTGGTACATTACCCAGTACTCTGACCTGGTACATCACCCAGTACTCTGACCTGGTACATTACCCAGTACTCTGACCTGGTACATTACCCAGTACTCTGACCTGGTACATTACCCAGTACTCTGACCTGGTACATTACCCAGTACTCTGACCTGGTACATCACCCAGTACTCTGACCTGGTACATTACCCAGTACTCTGACCTGGTACATCACCCAGTACTCTGACCTGGTACATTACCCAGTACTCTGACCTGGTACATCACCCAGTACTCTGACCTGGTACATTACCCAGTACTCTGACCTGGTACATCACCCAGTACTCTGACCTGGTACATTACCCAGTACTCTGACCTGGTACATTACCCAGTACTCTGACCTGGTACATTACCCAGTACTCTGACCTGGTACATTACCCAGTACTCTGACCTGGTACATTACCCAGTACTCTGACCTGGTATATTACCCAGTACTCTGACCTGGTACATCACCCAGTACTCTGACCTGGTACATTACCCAGTACTCTGACCTGGTACATTACCCAGTATTCTGACCTGGTACATTACCCAGTACTCTGACCTGGTACATCACCCAGTACCCAGTACTCTGACCTGGTACATTACCCCTGGTACATCACCCAGTACTCTGACCTGGTACATACTCTGACCCAGTACTCTGACCTGGTACATCACCCAGTACTCTGACCTGACCTGGTACATTACTCAGTACTCTGACCTGGTACATTACCCAGTACTCTGACCTGGTACATCACCCAGTACTCTGACCTGGTACATCACCCAGTACTCTGACCTGGTACATCACCCAGTACTCTGACCTGGCACATCACCCAGTACTCTGACCTGGTACATCACCCAGTACTCTGACCTGGTACATTACCCAGTACTCTGACCTGGTACATCACCCAGTACTCTGACCTGGTACATTACCCAGTACTCTGACCTGGTACATTACCCAGTACTCTGACCTGGTACATCACCCAGTACTCTGACCTGGTACATTACCCAGTACTCTGACCTGGTACATTACCCAGTACTCTGACCTGGTACATTACCCAGTACTCTGACCTAGTACATCACCCAGTACTCTGACCTGGTACATTACCCAGTACTCTGACCTGGTACATCACCCAGTACTCTGACCTGGTACATTACCCAGTACTCTGACCTGGTACATCACCCAGTACTCTGACCTGGTACATTACCCAGTACTCTGACCTGGTACATTACCCAGTACTCTGACCTGGTACATTACCCAGTACTCTGACCTGGTACATCACCCAGTACTCTGACCTGGTACATTACCCAGTACTCTGACCTGGTACATCACCCAGTACTCTGACCTGCCACATCACCCAGTACTCTGACCTGGCACATCACCCAGTACACTGACCTGGTACATCACCCAGTACTCTGACCTGGTACATCACCCAGTACTCTGACCTGGTACATCACCCAGTACTCTGACCTGGTACATTACCCAGTACTCTGACCTGGTACATTACCCAGTACTCTGACCTGGTACATCACCCAGTACTCTGACCTGGTACATTACCCAGTACTCTGACCTGGTACATCACCCAGTACTCTGACCTGGTACATCACCCAGTACTCTGACCTGGCACATCACCCAGTACACTGACCTGGTACATCACCCAGTACTCTGACCTGGTACATCACCCAGTACTCTGACGTGTTACATCACCCAGTACTCTGACCTGGTACATCACCCAGTACTCTGACGTGTTACATCACCCAGTACTCTGACCTGGTACATCACCCAGTACTCTGACCTGGTACATCACCCAGTACTATGACCTGGTACATCACCCAGTACTCTGACCTGGTACATCACCCAGTACTATGACCTGGTACATCACCCAGTACTCTGACCTGGTACATCACCCAGTACTCTGACCTGGTACATCACCCAGTACTGACCTGGTACATCACCCAGTACTCTGACGTGTTACATCACCCAGTACTCCGACCTGGTACATCACCCAGTACTCTGACCTGGTACATCACCCAGTACTATGACCTGGTACATCACCCAGTACTCTGACCTGGCACATCACCCAGTACACTGACCTGGTACATCACCCAGTACTCTGACCTGGTACATCACCCAGTACTCTGACCTGGTACATCACCCAGTACTGACCTGGTACATCACCCAGTACTCTGACGTGTTACATCACCCAGTACTCTGACCTGGTACATCACCCAGTACTCTGACCTGGTACATTACCCAGTACTCTGACCTGGTACATTACCCAGTACTCTGACCTGGTACATTACCCAGTACTCTGACCTGGTACATCACCCAGTACTCTGACCTGGCACATCACCCAGTACACTGACCTGGTACATCACCCAGTACTCTGACGTGTTACATCACCCAGTACTCTGACCTGGTACATCACCCAGTACTCTGACCTGGTACATCACCCAGTACTATGACCTGGTACATCACCCAGTACATCACCCAGTACTCTGACCTGGTAAATCACCCAGTACTCTGACCGCGTACATCAACCATCTTAATAATAACTGCAAATCACACATACAAACTAATCGAAATTTTAGTAACCAAACCAAACCCTAAAACAAGAACACAGTGTAAATAACACCCTATCAAGTTAACATAACCAGCATCAGTTAAAACTAATTAAACTGTTATTGTTATATTGCTAAAAGTTCCCAGAGGTCCCTACAGGCACCCCGGGAATTAAAACAATCGTGACTTGAGTGGAAAGACCCAAGTCACTGCTGGATAGAAAGTTACGGTGTTATACAGTAAACTGTATACCACAGAGGCTACACAGAGAGGGGCAGAAGCATCGGTAAACTGGTGGACATGGGCGAGATGTACTCATCTAGTTGTGGCTGTAGGGGTCGAGACTCAGCTCCTGGTCCCGCCTCTTCACTGATCGCTACTAAGTCCTCTCCCTCTCTGCTTCCTGAGCTTTGCCATACCTCTTCTTAAAACAATGTATGGTTCCTGCCTCCACTACTTCACTTGCTAGGCTATTCCACTTCCTGACGACTCTATGACTTAAGAAATACTTCCTAACGTCCCTGTGACTCGTCTGAGTCTTCAGCTTCCATTTGTGACCCCTTGTTTCTGTGTCCCCTCTCTGGTACATCCTATCTCTGTCCACCTTGTCTATTCCCCGCAGTATCTTGTATGTCGTTATCGTGTCTCCCCTGACCCTTCTGTCCTCCAGTGTCGTCAGTCCGATCTCCCTCAACCTTTCCTCGTACGACATTCCCCTGAGCTCTGGGACTAGCCTTGTTGCAAACCTTTGTACTTTCTCTAACTTCTTGACGTGCTTGACCAGGTGTGGGTTCCAGACTGGTGCTGCATACTCCAGTATGGGCCTAACATACACAGTGTACAGTGTCTTGAACGATTCCTTATTAAGGTATCGGAACGCTATTCTCAGGTTTGCCAAGCGCCCGTATACTGCAGCAGTTATTTGGTTGATGTGTGCCTCTGGTGACGTGCTCGGTGTTATGGTCACCCCCAAGGTGTGTGTGTGTGTGTGTATGTGTGTTACCATTTTGTCCAAGGCACATGTCGATTAGACACTAGGCCTGTTGTATATGCGTGCGTGTGTCGTTGTGTGTGTCGTTAAGTGTCGTTGTGTGTGTGTGTGTGTGTGTGTGTGTGTGTGTGTGTGTGTGTGTGTGTGTGTGTGTGTGTGTGTGTGTGTGTGTGTGTGTGTGTGTGTGTGTGTGTGTGTGTGTGTGTGTGTGTGGTTGTGTGTGTCGTTTTGTGTGTGTGTGTGTGTGTGTGTGTGTGTGTGTGTGTGTGTGTGTGTGTGTGTGTGTGTGTGTGTGTGTGTGTGTGTGTGTGTGTGTGTGTGTGTGTGTGCGCGTGTTGTGTGTGTGTTTGTTGTGTGTGTGGTTGTGTGTGTGGTTGTGTGTGTCGTTTTGTGTGTGTGTGTGTGTGTGTGTGTGTGTGTGTGTGTGTGTGTGTGTGTGTGTGTGGGTGGGGGGGTGTACTCACCTAGTTGAGGTTGCGGGGGTCGACTCCGAGCTCCTGGCCCCGCCTCTTCACTGATCGCTACTAGGTCACTCTCCCTGAGCCGTGAACTTTATCATACCTCTGCTTAAAGCTATGTATGGATCCTGCCTCCACTACATCGCTTCCCAAACTATTCCACTTACTGACTACTCTGTGGCTGAAGAAATACTTCCTAACATCCCTGTGATTCATCTGTGTCTTCAGCTTCCAACTGTGTCCCCTTGTTTCTGTGTCCAATCTCTGGAACATCCTGTCTTTGTCCACCTTGTCAATTCCTCTCAGTATTTTGTATGTCGTTATCATGTCCCCCCTATCTCTCCTGTCCTCCAGTGTCGTCAGGTTGATTTCCCTTAACCTCTCCTCGTAGGACATACCTCTTAGCTCTGGGACTAGTCTTGTTGCAAACCTTTGCACTTTCTCTAGTTTATTTACGTGCTTGGCTAGGTGTGGGTTCCAAACTGGTGCCGCATACTCCAATGTGGGCCTAACGCACACGGTGTACAGGGTCCTGAACGACTCCTTATTAAGATGTCGGAATGCTGTTCTGAGGTTTGCTAGGCGCCCATATGCTGCAGCAGTTATTTGGTTGATGTGCGCTTCAGGAGATGTGCCTGGTGTTATACTCACCCCAAGATCTTTTTCCTTGAGTGAGGTTTGTAGTCTCTGGCCCCCTAGACTGTACTCCGTCTGCGGTCTTCTTTGCCCTTCCCCAATCTTCATGACTTTGCACTTGGTGGGATTGAACTCCAGGAGCCAATTGCTGGACCAGGTCTGCAGCCTGTCCAGATCCCTTTGGAGTTCTGCCTGGTCTTCGATCGAGTGAATTCTTCTCATCAACTTCACGTCATCTGCAAACAGGGACACCTCAGAGTCTATTCCTTCCGTCATGTCGTTCACAAATACCAGAAACAGCACTGGTCTTAGGACTGACCCCTGTGGGACCCCGCTGGTCACAGGTGCCCACTCTGACACCTCGCCACGTACCATGACTCGCTGCTGTCTTCCTGACAAGTATTCCCTGATCCATTGTAGTGCCTTCCCTGTTATCCCTGCTTGGTCCTCCAGTTTTTGCACCAATCTCTTGTGCGGAACTGTGTTAAACGCCTTCTTGCAGTCCAAGAAAATGCAATCCACCCACCCCATTCTCTCTTGTCTTACTGCTGTCACCATGTCATAGAACTCCAGTAGGTTTGTGACACAGAATTTCCCGTCCCTGAAACCATGTTGGCTGCTGTTGATGAGATCGTTCCTTTCTAGGTGTTCCACCACTCTTCTCCTGATAATCTTCTCCATGATTTTGCATACTATACATGTCAGTGACACTGGTCTGTAGTTTAATGTTTCATGTCTGTCTCCTTTTTTAAAGATTGGGACTACATTTGCTGTCTTCCATGCCTCAGGCAATCTCCCTGTTTCGATAGATGTATTGAATATTGTTGTTAGGGGTACACATAGCGCCTCTGCTCCCTCTCTCAATACCCATGGGGAGATGTTATCTGGCCCCATTGCCTTTGTGTGTGTGTGTGTGTGTGTGTGTGTGTGTGTGTGTGTGTGTGTGTGTGTGTGTGTGTGTGTGTGTGTGTGTGTGTGTGTGTGTGTGTGTGTGTGTGTGTGTGTGGTACTCAACATTCTGTCAAAATCGTGATAGTGTCAAGGTGAAGGTAGAAGATGTGTAGGTACTGATGAGAATATTCATTAAGGCAATGCTTAGCCACGAGAAGCATTAACGTCTCGTGGCCAAACGTTTGCTTCAATAAATGTACTGAACTATACACAAGTGGCATTTTCCACAGTGGCGAGTGCTGTTAAATGAGGATCAATCACGTCCTGTTCAACCATATATAATTTGCTGTTCATTTATAGGGCCCACCAGGCAGTAAAAAAACCTAACATTTAATAAAATATGTTAGGCATGTGTAATCACGGCTCACAAGGAATGAACTAATTCAAAATATGGCCAATAA
>NC_091380.1:3633806-3656306 GCF_038502225.1 Cherax quadricarinatus
GAGGCAGATAGAGCATTTAGGGAAGCATTAATCAGGATATTAAATAGTATAACTAAAAAGTAAATACAGATACAGTTGTATGGTGGTTGGTGCATTTTTTCAATATATGCATGAAAGAAGGGAAGGTGCCACTTATAAATTAGCAGAGAACATGCAGTTGCTGTGTATTAGGGAAAAGGGAATTACAGATTAATAATTCTGTTGAATATACCAGTGTTTGGAAGAATTATTATTGAGAGACAGGAAACAGGAGTGCATAGGAAAGAGGGGAAGTAGGATTAAAGGGGAACAAGGAGGATTTAGGAAGGGTAGGGGATGCGAAGACCAAGTGTTTACACTGAAGCATATAAGTAAACAATACTTAGATAAGGGTCAGGAATTTTTTGTCTCATTTATGGATTTAAACAAGGCATATGATAGGGTGGATAGTTAAACAACGTGATGGGTGTCGCAAATGTAAAGAATTTTTATAAGAAGAAAAAGAATCAGATTAAGATATGTAGGCCAGAAGGACTAATTTTAAGCAATGTAGGCCTTAAACATGACATGATGCCACTATAGTTTTTTAATAATAATCACATATGGGGTTGTAAAACGAGTAAATTTTAAATTTAAGCGTTGGGAAGAGGCGTTGGATTCAACGATAATGAATCAGATACGAAGTGGGAATTATCACAGTTGCTCTTTGCTGATGACACAGTTCTTTCTGGGAGTGCGAAGCCAAGCTGCGAAGATTTATGGATAAATTTGGAAGGGCGTGTGAAATGAAGAAACTTAAACTGAGACACACAGAAGAGAAGGTGAGGAGAGTAACAAGAAGCGTAGGTAATATAAAACTGGATATCAGATTTGTAAGGAAGGAGTACGGAGGAAGTAGAGGTATTTATATATGTAGGAATGGATGTGTCGGCAGGTGAGTCTGTGAAAGATAAAGTGAACTATAGAATAGATGAAGGTGGAGTGGAGTGCTGAGGCGTCTATGCGAGAGATGTTATCTATGGAAACTAAAAAGTGAAATGTTCCAGAGTATAGTCGTACCAACACTTTTATAGGAGTGTGAGACATGGGTTTTAAACATTGCAGCGAGGAGATTGGAGGCAACAGAGATGTCAGTTATGTTGTTAATATTATGTGCAGACTCTGGAGCATAGCAATTAGAAGATGGTGTGGGATTACGAAAGATATTCAGATTGCAGAGAAGAGGTTGTTGAGGTGGTTTAGACATTTAGAGAGGGAGAAGCAGAATAAGATGACTAGGAGGGTGTAGCAATCAGGGGTGGAAGGAAGAAGTGGTAAGGATTGGAGGGAAGGTATGAAGGTTTCAAAGTGGTAGGGGCTTGAGCACCCAGCATGTGTGAGTGTGTCGGATCAAACTGACTGGAGAGAAGTGATTTTTGTGATTTTATGTACTGTTGGAGTGTGAGCAAAGTGACGTTTATATGAAGTAATTCAGGGATACCAGTTAGCCAGACGTGAGTCCTGGAGTCGGAAAGTACAGTACGAGCACTATGAAGGAGTGGCAGTGTTGCAGCTTAGTAAGTCATCTGAACTGTGATGTCTGCGAACTTCTGGCAACATAGCGATTGAATGAATGATGGTGAAGGTTTCCTTATTTAGGTTACTCTACTTGGGTGTGCCTTGGCACACGCCTCGACCCACAGACCATCCGCATCGGTGTTGCCCTTCGACTTGCCGCCCCTATTCTCGCCGAACACAGGTGTGTTTGTGGCAGTGAAGCAGCAGACCGATTCGGGTACAATGGTCTTGTGTGCCGTAAATCCGAGGGAAAGATTGCAAGACATGAGGAGGTTAATAACATTATGAAGAGGAGCCTCACAACAGCCGGATGCCCAGCAGTAAGGGAGCCGCCCCAGCTATGCAGATCTGATGGCAGCCAGAAGCGTCCAGATGGTATCACCTTTCACTTCTGAACAGACGGGAAGCAGGTGGTGTGGGACTATACATGTGCATCTACCTTGGCTGATACCTATCTCCAATACACCAGAGAGGAAGGAGGGGCAGCTGCCAGCTTCAGGGAGTCCCAAAAGTCTAGAAAATATGGAGAACTTAACCATCATTATATGTTTGTTCCCATACTCTCAGAGACCCTTGGCTCATGGGGAAAGAGTGCATCTAAGTTCCTTAAGGAGCTGGGAAAAAGACTCATCAGGGTAACTAGGGATCCCAAGGCAGCTAGTTTTCTGTTCCAGCGGCTCAGTGCGGCTGTTCAAAGGGGTAATGCCTGCTGTATTTTGGGCATACGCCCCAGCTCTGAGGAGCTGGATGAGATTTTCGCCTTATAATCGGTGATACACACGTAACAACATGTACCTTATATGCCACCTTTATATCAACAATGTATCTCTTAAATCTTCTGTACCATATTCTATATATATATATATATATATATATATATATATATATATATATATATATATATATATATATATATATATATATAGACAGATACAACTTTATTTACATATTTGGTCTGTAATTATAAAAAACGTTACTATCTATAGCATGTCTCTCAAACTACAAACGCTAATAAATTGCAAAATATATCAGTTTATATTTTTGGTAAGTTTGGAAATATAAGGTAAATAAAGTGCGAGGCCATCCACCCCACTCAGTAACTAAACGCATTTAGAAATCTGATATGAAACAAATCCTTTAAACTTGTGGATCGGAAGCCTATATGAAGCATGCAATAGTATGTAAATAAAGGCATGGAACATGCTTCTGGCACCGTCTTTTGTTCTGTACAACTTTTTGTGATCTGTCTGATGACTGGTTGTACTGCTGCCTGTAACTAGTACTTGTGTTCTGTCTGATGACTGGTTATACTGCTGCCTGTAACTAGTACTTGTGTTCTGTCTGATGACTGGTTATACTGCTGCCTGTAACTAGTACTTGTGTTCTGTCTGATGACTGGTTATACTGCTGCCTGTAACTAGTACTTGTGTTCTGTCTGATGACTGGTTATACTGCTGCCTGTAACTAGTACTTGTGTTCTGTCTGATGACTGGTTATACTGCTGCCTGTAACTAGTACTTGTGTTCTGTCTGATGACTGGTTATACTGCTGCCTGTAACTAGTACTTGTGTTCTGTCTGATGACTGGTTAATACTGCTGCCTGTAACTAGTACTTGTGTTCTGTCTGATGACTGGTTATACTGCTGCCTGTAACTAGTACTTGTGTTCTGTCTGATGACTGGTTATACTGCTGCCTGTAACTAGTACTTGTGTTCTGTCTGATGACTGGTTGTACTGCTGCCTGTAACTAGTACTTGTGTTCTGTCTGATGACTGGTTATACTGCTGCCTGTAACTAGTACTTGTGTTCTGTCTGATGACTGGTTGTACTGCTGCCTGTAACTAGTACTTGTGTTCTAACTGATGACTGGTTGTACTGCTGCCTGTAACTAGTACTTGTGTTCTGTCTGATGACTGGTTGTAATGCTGCCTGTAACTAGTACTTGTGTTCTGTCTGATGACTGGTTATACTGCTGCCTGTAACTAGTACTTGTGTTCTAACTGATGACTGGTTATACTGCTGCCTGTAACTAGTACTTTGTGTTCTAACTGATTACTGGTTATACTGCTGCCTGTAACTAGTACTTGTGTTCTAACTGATGACTGGTTATACTGCTGCCTGTAACTAGTACTTGTGTTCTAACTGATGACTGGTTGTACTGCTCCCTGTAACTAGTACTTTGTGTTCTAACTGATGACTGGTTATACTGCTGCCTTTAACTAGTACTTGTGTTCTAAGTGATGACTGGTTATACTGCTGCCTGTAACTAGTACTTGTGTTCTAACTGATGACTGGTTATACTGCTGCCTGTAACTAGTACTTTGTGTTCTAACTGATGACTGGTTATACTGCTGCCTGTAACTAGTACTTGTGTTCTAACTGATGACTGGTTATACTGCTGCCTGTAACTAGTACTTTGTGTTCTAACTGATGACTGGTTATACTGCTGCCTGTAACTAGTACTTGTGTTCTAACTGATGACTGGTTATACTGCTGCCTGTAACTAGTACTTTGTGTTCTAACTGATGACTGGTTATACTGCTGCCTGTAACTAGTACTTGTGTTCTAACTGATGACTGGTTATACTGCTGCCTGTAACTAGTACTTGTGTTCTAACTGATGACTGGTTATACTGCTGCCTGTAACTAGTACTTGTGTTCTAACTGATGACTGGTTATACTGCTGCCTGTAACTAGTACTTGTGTTCTAACTGATGACTGGTTATACTGCTGCCTGTAACTAGTACTTGTGTTCTAACTGATGACTGGTTATACTGCTGCCTGTAACTAGTACTTGTGTTCTAACTGATGACTGGTTATACTGCTGCCTGTAACTAGTACTTTGTGTTCTAACTGATGACTGGTTATACTGCTGCCTGTAACTAGTACTTGTGTTCTAACTGATGACTGGTTATACTGCTGCCTGTAACTAGTACTTGTGTTCTAACTGATGACTGGTTATACTGCTGCCTGTAACTAGTACTTGTGTTCTAACTGATGACTGGTTATACTGCTGCCTGTAACTAGTACTTGTGTTCTAACTGATGACTGGTTATACTGCTGCCTGTAACTAGTACTTTGTGTTCTAACTGATGACTGGTTATACTGCTGCCTGTAACTAGTACTTGTGTTCTAACTGATGACTGGTTATACTGCTGCCTGTAACTAGTACTTGTGTTCTAACTGATGACTGGTTATACTGCTGCCTGTAACTAGTACTTGTGTTCTAACTGATGACTGGTTATACTGCTGCCTGTCGTTTGTATATTTCCTCACTGATTGGTGATGTGTCGTTTGTATATTTCTCAGTTATTGGTGATGTGTCGTTTGTATATTTCTCAATGATTGGTTATATGTCGTGTGTATATTTATCAGTGATTGGTGATGTGTCATGTGTATATTTCTCAGTGATGGGTGATGAATACGGCGCATGTGTAACATCTGTGTATCTTTACTGACAGAAACGTACCGCCAACCTTCGGCTTTTCAATCTAATACAACGAATAATTACTGGAGATGGTGAAGAAAGTGGAGTGTTGTTACCTTCCACATGCTTATTCTGGGTGGTTGTGCACTGTTAACTCTTGTCTATCTACCTTCTTGTCTACTCACAAATACTGTCACAAGGTAGTACCACTTGGGATGGTTGCTGTCTACAAGTCTACTACCTGTGTTTCACACTCAGTTGCTGTCTACCATCCTACTACCTGTGGCACATATGTGACAGGAGGATCGTACCTCCATGCATGGTTGCTGTCTACCATCCTACTACTTACTGCACACATATGGCATGAGAGTATTACCTGCATGCATGGTTGCTGTCTACCATCCTACTACTTACTGCACACATATGGCATGAGAGTATTACCAGCATGCATGGTTGTTGTCTACCATCCTACTACTTACTGCACACATATGGCATGAGAGTATTACCTGCATGCATGGTTGCTGTCTACCATCCTACTACTTACTGCACACATGTGGCATGAGAGTATTACCTGCATGCATGGTTGCTGTCTACCATCCTACTACTTACTGCACACATATGGCATGAGAGTATTACCTGCATGCATGGTTGCTGTCTACCATCCTACTACTTACTGCACACATATGGCATGAGAGTATTACCTGCATGCATGGTTGCTGTCTACCATCCTACTACTTACTGCACACATATGGCATGAGAGTATTACCTGCATGCATGGTTGCTGTCTACCATCCTACTACTTACTGCACACATGTGGCATGAGAGTATTACCTGCATGCATGCTTGTTGTCTACCATCCTACTACTTACTGCACACATATGGCATGAGAGTATTACCTGCATGCATGGTTGCTGTCTACCATCCTACTACTTACTGCACACATGTGGCATGAGAGTATTACCTGCATGCATGCTTGTTGTCTACCATCCTACTACTTACTGCACACATATGGCATGAGAGTATTACCTGCATGCATGGTTGCTGTCTACCATCCTACTACCTACTGCACACATGTGGCATGAGAGTATTACCTGCATGCATGCTTGTTGTCTACCATCCTACTACATATGTTGCCTACCAAAATACTGCCAGAGTGCAACACGTTTAACCAGCGTGTAAACACAACACCTCATCACACTTACTTCTGCAAACTGATAGATGAACTTGTTTTATGTGTAGACCTAACTTCATTTTTTTCTCCGTTGCTCCCCTTTTATCACGCTCTTCCCTGCTCTAGCATCCTCTTTCTCACCTGCTCTCCCCTCAATCCCAACTTCCTTTCTCCTATTCCCTCGCCACTCTCGCCTTTTCCATTCCCACGCTTCTGTACCTTTCCATTACCTCTCCCTTCCTCTTGTATGCAATCTCCCTCTCCACAACCTCCTATCTCGTTCCTCCCCTCTTCTGAGTATCCTCTTCTTTCCTATTCTCCTCCGTACCTCTCTATTCTTCCTTCTCATACCTATCCCCCCCCCTCCAACGTATCCCCAAGCTTACTCCTCCCGGGAATCGATCCGCGGTACTGGCATCAGCGCAGACAATTGTGGCCCACTCCACTATGGCCCCAACACAGTAACGGCACCCAGGCACTGCCCCCCCCATAAAAATGGCTCTCATGGCCCTCATAGAGACACGGTGCCATCTGTACCAACCAGCTAGCAGGAACTTGAAGGAGTCATTCACGACACTATTTACATACGTTAGACCCATCGCGGGAGTATGGAACAATACAAGACCCATACCTGATCAAGCATGCCATGGAAACTTCAAAAATGTAAAAGTGGTGCAACCTCTGAATGGGTTACAATGTATATGATGCGTATTATGTATATAATGTATATTACCTTTTCATGTAATTTTATATTGCTTATATTTGCGATAATAGCTAAATCGTGAATATATTGCTTTATATTATTATTATTCTTAGTTACTTTTGTTAGGTAGGATGTAACATATTATTATGTGCTCATAGTTCAAGTCTTGATTGTCTAACTACTGTAATTCTCGCTCTTTGCTCGTTACTCTGCCGGCTTCTGTTGCTGAGCAGTAACTGTCCACGGAGCTATCACGTGATAGAGGGGGGGGAGGTGTTCTCACCTCTCCTGAAGTATTCAGTCTGGTCTAGACTCTCTTGGTGGTTGGACATATTCCTGACAAGTGCCTAAATCTCCCTTATTGGCTCTTGTTGGAAGATCGTCTCTGTCTCATTGTTGTAGGTTCTGAGGGACTCTGTTCACAGAACATTGTATAGACTTAGTGATTTTCGACGTTGTACTGAGGTTGTGTGTCGCATAGACACTCTGAGCAACTCAGGTCCTGAGCTGTAGCTTCTGACCTAACTTGTACTGGTATCTATGTATTATCACAGTCGGGGATTTTCTTATGCTGAACTTAGATTCAGTAGTATGGGAGTTTTGTGACTTTTGTGGAGGATCTGCTGATGGTCCCTACTTAGTGTCATTATATTATCGCCTTGTTCCTGATTCTGTATCGCAGTTGCTTGTTATATTGCTATTGGGCTTAGCATTCTTTTTATTGTTGAAGCAGACTGTTCTGATTGCCAGTTGGTCAAGAAGTTAGTTTATTTGAGGACTTTGTCAGTCACTTGTTTAAGTCTAGTCGAGTCGTGAGACATAGCGAACTACTTAGAGCACTTACACACACTTATTTGTATATTGTATTATTAAATGTTAATGTACCAGACGGTACTTAAGAATTATAAATGTGATATGTGCTTTCAGCACAATAATACTGTACACGAGAGAAGTGATTAATATTATTTTGATTATTGTGATTAATTTAATTTAATTTAATTTGTTATATGCCTAGACAACTTAATAAATTTATTAAATTTTAATTTCTCTAGTTAGTAGCCTACAAGTTGTAATCCTGAAGCACTATTGAATCATACTGAATTCTAATGGATAATTGGACAAGGATACTGACTAATTGTTACAAAAACCCAGTAACAGGCTGGATGCTAGAAGGGCAGTCCTTTCTAGTATTCACTGGAGATCTCTAAGCTTTTAGAATCGCGTTTTTTGTAACAAAAGGTATGAAACGAGACTAGTCCCACTGAAGAATACAACGAGACTAGTCCCACTGAAGAATACAACGAGACTAGACCCACTGAAGACTACAAAGAGACTAGTCCCACTGAAGACTACAAAGAGACTAGTCCCACTGAAGACTACAAAGAGACTAGTCCCACTGAAGACTACAAAGAGACTAGTCCCACTGAAGACTACAAAGAGACTAGTCCCACTGAAGATCGAGTTATGAACGAAACCTTCACATAATACTCTTCCAAATACCTTTCCCGGAATTAATATAATTAAAATATTCATGTCTTTGGCGGTCATATTTAATCTTTAAAAAAGAATATACACGCTATAAGAATCCTACGAGTTTAGCGCTTCCCTATGCATAAAATACTAGTCTAAAGAAGTATTGAACTAGTGTTAATAGTCCCTTGATAACCCAGGCCAGTGTTAATAGTCCCCTGATAACCCAGGCCAGTGTTAATAGTCCCCTGAAAACCCAGGCCAGTGTTAATAGTCCAATGAAAACCCAGGCCAGTGTTAATAGTCTCCTGATAACCCAGGCCAGTGTTAATAGTCCCCTGAAAACCCAGGCCAGTGTTAATAGTCCCCTGATAACCCAGGCCAGTGTTAATAGTCCTCTGATAACCCAGGCCAGTGTTAATAGTCTCCTGATAACCCAGGCCAGTGTTAATAGTCCCCTGAAAACCCAGGCCAGTGTTAATAGTCTCCTGATAACCCAGGCCAGTGTTAATAGTCCCCTGAAAACCCAGGCCAGTGTTAATAGTCTCCTGATAACCCAGGCCAGTGTTAATAGTCTCCTGATAACCCAGGCCAGTGTTAATAGTCTCCTGATAACCCAGGCCAGTGTTAATAGTCTCCTGATAACCCAGGCCAGTGTTAATAGTCTCCTGATAACCCAGGCCAGTGTTAATAGTCCTCTGATAACCCAGGCCAGTGTTAATAGTCCCCTGAAAACCCAGGCCAGTGTTAATAGTCTCCTGATAACCCAGGCCAGTGTTAATAGTCTCCTGATAACCCAGGCCAGTGTTAATAGTCCCCTGAAAACCCAGGCCAGTGTTAATAGTCTCCTGATAACCCAGGCCAGTGTTAATAGTCCCCTGAAAACCCAGGCCAGTGTTAATAGTCTCCTGATAACCCAGGCCAGTGTTAATAGTCTCCTGATAACCCAGGCCAGTGTTAATAGTCCTCTGATAACCCAGGCCAGTGTTAATAGTCCCCTGATAACCCAGGCCAGTGTTAATAGTCTCCTGATAACCCAGGCCAGTGTTAATAGTCTCCTGATAACCCAGGCCAGTGTTAATAGTCCTCTGATAACCCAGGCCAGTGTTAATAGTCCCCTGAAAACCCAGGCCAGTGTTAATAGTCTCCAGATAACCCAGGCCAGTGTTAATAGTCCCCTGATAACCCAGGCCAGTGTTAATAGTCTCCTGATAACCCAGGCCAGTGTTAATAGTCTTCTGATAACCCAGGCCAGTGTTAATAGTCTCCTGATAACCCACGCCAGTGTTAATAGTCTCCTGATAACCCAGGCCAGTGTTAACAGTCTCCTGATAACGCAGGCCAGAGTTAACAGTCCCCTGATAACCCAGGCCAGTATTAACAGTCTCCTGATAACGCAGACCAGAGTTAACAGTCCCCTGATAACCCAGGACAGTGTTAATAGTCCCCTGATAACCCAGGCCAGTGTTAATAGTCTCCTGATAACCCAGGCCAGTGTTAATAGTCTCCAGATAACCCAGGCCAGTGTTAATAGTCCCCTGATAACCCAGGCCAGTGTTAATAGTCTCCTGATAACCCAGGTCAGTGTTAATAGTCCCCTGATAACCCAGGCCAGTGTTAATAGTCTCCTGATAACCCAGGCCAGTGTTAAGAGTCTCCTGATAACCCAGGCCAGTGTTAATAGTCCCCTGATAACCCAAGCCAGTGTTAATAGTCTCCTGACAACCCAGGCCAGTGTTAATAGTCCCCTGATAACCCAGGCCAGTATTAATAGTCTCCTGATAACCCAGGCCAGTGTTAATAGTCTCCTGATAACCCAGGCCCGTGTTAATAGTCTCCTGATAACCCAGGTGTGTTAGCAGTCTCCTGATAACGCAGGCCAGAGTTAACAGTCCCCTGATAACCCAGGCCAGTGTTAATAGTCTCCTGATAACCCAGGCCAGTGTTAATAGTCTCCTGATAACCCAGGTGTGTTAGCAGTCTCCTGATAACGCAGGCCAGAGTTAACAGTCCCCTGATAACCCAGGCAGGTGTTAATAGTCTCCTGATATCCCAGGCCAGTGTTAACAGTCTCCTGATAACGCAGGCCAGAGTTAATAGTCCCCTGATAACCCAGGCCAGTGTTAACAGTCTCCTGATAACGCAGGCCAGAGTTAACAGTCCCCTGATAACCCAGGCCAGTGTTAACAGTCTCCTGATAACGCAGGCCAGAGTTAACAGTCCCCTGATAACCCAGGCCAGTATTAACAGTCTCCTGATAACCCAGGCCAGTGTTAAGAGTCTCCTGATAACCCAGGCCAGTGTTAATAGTCCCCTGATAACCCAAGCCAGTGTTAATAGTCTCCTGACAACCCAGGCCAGTGTTAATAGTCCCCTGATAACCCAGGCCAGTATTAATAGTCTCCTGATAACCCAGGCCAGTGTTAATAGTCTCCTGATAACCCAGGCCAGTGTTAATAGTCTCCTGATAACCAAGGTGTGTTAGCAGTCTCCTGATAACGCAGGCCAGAGTTAACAGTCCCCTGATAACCCAGGCCAGTGTTAATAGTCTCCTGATAACCCAGGCCAGTGTTAATAGTCTCCTGATAACCCAGGTGTGTTAGCAGTCTCCTGATAACGCAGGCCAGAGTTAACAGTCCCCTGATAACCCAGGCAGGTGTTAATAGTCTCCTGATAACCCAGGCCAGTGTTAATAGTCTCCTGATAACGCAGGCCAGAGTTAACAGTCCCCTGATAACCCAGGCCAGAGTTAACAGTCTCCTGATAACCCAGGCCAGTATTAACAGTCTCCTGATAACCCAGGCCAGAGTTAACAGTCCCCTGATAACCCAGGACAGAGTTAACAGTCTCCTGATAACCCTGGCCAGTATTAACAGTCCTCTGATAACCCAGGCCAGTATTAACAGTCTCCTGATAACCCAGGCCAGAGCTAACAGTCCACTGATAACCCAGGCCAGAGTTAACAGTCTCCTGATAACCCAGGCCAGTATTAACAGTCTCCTGATAACCCAGGCCAGAGTTAACAGTCCCCTGATAACCCAGGCCAGAGTTAACAGTCCCCTGATAACCCAGGCCAGTATTAACAGTCTCCTGATAACGCAGGCCAGAGTTAACAGTCCCCTGATAACCCAGGCCAGAGTTAACAGTCCCCTGATAACCCAGGCCAGTATTAACAGTCTCCTAATAACCCAGGCCAGTATTAACAGTCTCCTGAAAACGCAGGCCAGAGTTAACAGTCCCCTGATAACCCAGGCCAGTGTTAACAGTCCCCTGATAACGCAGGCCAGAGTTAACAGTCCCCTGATAACCCAGGCCAGTGTTAACAGTCCCCTGATAACCCAGGCCAGTGTTAACAGTCCCCTGATAACCCAGGCCAGAGTTAACAGTCCCCTGATAACGCAGGCCAGAGTTAACAGTCCCCTGATAACCCAGGCCAGAGTTAACAGTCCCCTGATAACGCAGGCCAGAGTTAACAGTCCCCTGATAACCCAGGCCAGAGTTAACAGTCCCCTGATAACGCAGGCCAGAGTTAACAGTCCCCTGATAACCCAGGCCAGTGTTAACAGTCCCCTGATAACCCAGGCCAGTGTTAACAGTCCCCTGATAACCCAGGCCAGTGTTAACAGTCCCCTGATAACCCAGGCCAGAGTTAACAGTCCCCTGATAACGCAGGCCAGAGTTAACAGTCCCCTGATAACCCAGGCCAGAGTTAACAGTCCCCTGATAACCCAGGCCAGTGTTAACAGTCCCCTGATAACCCAGGCCAGTGTTAACAGTCCCCTGATAACCCAGGCCAGTGTTAACAGTCCCCTGATAACCCAGGCCAGTGTTAACAGTCCCCTGATAACCTAGGCCTGGGTTAGCCGCCATATTGGAAAAAATTAAAAGACTTAAAAAATGCCAAAGTGTCTTTTATCAAACTATCACTAGTTGTAGTTAATGTATAATAAGAAGAACAAGGTACGCAGTGCATTACCATTCTCACCACACTGGACCAATACCTTGGCGTCCAGCTTGCGCTAGATGTTTGATCCAAGGCAGCCAGCTTTCAGGGAGAAGGCTTACAGCTTTTCATCTCATCCCCTGCATGCATCAGCCTTACTAGAGATATTAACAATGCAAGGAATTCGCAAGAGCAGGCGAAATATACACAAACACTGATCTCTGGCTGAAGGAGACTCGAAAGCTGGCTGCCTTGGATCAACGTCTAGCGCAAGCTGGACGCCAAGGTATTGGTCCAGTGTGGTGAGAATGGTAATGCACTGCGTACCTTGTTCCAAGGTTCGTAGGTTCGAATCTCCTTCAGCCAGAGATCAGTGTTTATATATATATATATATATATATATATATATATATAATATATATATATATATATATATATATATATATATATATATATATATATATATATCTGGCTGGCGAAACATTTCCAGAATAATGATACTCAGATGTTGCATGAATTACGATATTAGGATGCTGCAAGCAGATCTTGCACGCTCGTGCAGCATTTCTTTTCTTCATTCACCGGTTATGACATAACATCAGCTCTTTATTGTAAAGGCAAGGAAAAATTCACTATAAATCCTGCAGGACAGTCCACGAGCATCAATATAAGACGTGGCTAGAGCTGACGAAGTCTTAGCCACAACTGATTCCTAGGAATCTTTTGTACCTAGAATTCCTAGGACGATATCATGAAGGGTAATGGGAGCAATCCTATCTGCCTCAGTGTGGGAGGCAACGATTTTAGCAGACGTAGGAGTCAAGACTTGATTAGCAGGTATAGGACAGCAATAGAGATAATCAGGAAGAAGGGTGGGAACCCTGTGATATGTGGCATTTTGCCCAGGAGAGGAGTTGGAAATGAATGGTTGTCGAGGGCAATTGGCGTCAATTGCTGGTATACAATACCAACAGGTTGGTAGGTAAGACACATAGGCAACAGTTAGGCAACTTTATTCCGAAACCTTTCGCCTACACAATAGGCTTCTAGGCTTCCTAGGTCTATAACGTCAAAGTCTGAGCTATCGACACATAATGCGGCTCTTCTACACATTTCAAGAGCAAAATTGTATAAGGAACTTTCTGTCTTGTGATCCACTGGCAGTGGGGCTAAAATGGAGATAGAGTTTTGTCAATATGTTCAATCAGACCTCCAGATGATCTCTGACATTTAGCGAGTTTCAACTATAGGATGCTGTCGTTAAAAAACTATACCACGGGCGGGGCTTGAACTCGCGGTTAGTGTGTCGTAAAACTCCAGACCGACGCATGTAAACAGAGTGATGTTGTCATTATTGTGAATATCGACGAGCTGGACTGTTTCACTCATCCGTGTGCACTCACAGTGAAAATTTATAAACAGATAATGGCGTAGCTCGATCGCTAGCGCACTCACCTCACTCACTGAGGTCCGGAGTTCAAACCACCGGTACGGCTGGAAAACATTAGGACGTGTTTCCGTAAGACACCTGCTGCCCTGGTCACCCATCAGTATAAAATGAGTACCTGGGTATTAGTGGACTGGTGTGGGTCGCATCCTGGGACAAAACTGACCTAATTTGCGGGAAATGCTCAGCATAACAAGGGACTTTCTATATAGTAGTATGTTACTGATGTCAGCTATGGTCTGTATACCTTGTATATATGTACTGCAGAAATAAAGATATTATTATTATTTTTATATAGGCAAAAATAAGAAAAATAAGAATAAGATAAAAATAAGAATAATAAGAACAATAATAATAATGAAGTCTTGCAAAATTGTCTAACTCATCTATCTGTCTTTATTGTATAGCTATAATTAGTAAATATAATGAACGTTTGGCGTGGAAGTCAGCGTAAAGCTGAAGGTTACTTGATGGGGATTTTGGGGGGGTCACTGCCCCCTTCCCTGGCCCGGTCCCTAACTTGGCCTTCTGGTTGATTGCCTCATTAACCAGTCCAATGTATGCACCACAACCCGGATGATTAGGAGGTAATTTGACGAAGTTACCAAGTTCGCTGCTGAAGACAGTTAGTGATTTGTTGGTACCTCCCCTTTATGTATGAGGAGAGAGCAGTATAGTGGTGTATGAACACACACCGAACAGGCCAAGTATCTTATCGACAAGTGCCTTTGACAAAATGGTAACTAATATATATATATATATATATATATATATATATATATATATATATATATATATATATATATATATATATATATATATATATATATATATATATATATATATATATATACACACACACAGAGATAACCCGCACATAGGAGAGAGAAACTTAAGACGACGTTTCGGTCCGACTTGGACCATTTGCAAAGTCACAACTGTGTGGATTTGTAAACAGTCCAAGTGGGAGCGAAACGTAGAGGTCAGCTTCTCTCTCCTATGTGCGAGTTATGTGTGTCTTAACAGGTTATGTGCGACACCTGGGTCTCTTTATGAATACCTTTAGCTTACAAGTGACTTCTTGAGTTCTATGCACAGATTACATACAGTGAAAGATAAGGTAATCAGTCCCTCAGCTTTGATTACCTCAACTTCACTGACTGGAAAAAGGCCACTGGTTGATGAAACGTCTAAAAAACTAAAGATAGCCAGGTGTTGCACATGTCTTACTCTGCATCCTGGTATATTGCAAGTCGAGTCTACATTGATGTATGAAGACGGTCTTCATCCACGAGACAGTGACAAGACAACTGTGTCCTGGACAACTGTGTCACTGGCATCCCTCCACATTTGTGTCCCTTTTATCTGGGTCCTGAATATTTGTGTCTCAATACATTTATATTTTATATTAGATGTATCCTTTTTTATTTTGAGGTTAGGTCAGGTTAGGTTAGGCCAGGTTAGGTTAGGTCAGGTTAGGTTAGGTTAGGTTAGGTTAGGTTAGGTTAGGTCAGGTTAGGTTAGGTTAGGTTAGGTTAGGTTAGGTCAGGTTAGGTTAGGTCAGGTTAGGTTAGGTTAGGTCAGGTTAGGTTAGGTTAGGTCAGGTTAGGTTAGGTTAGGTTAGGTTAGGTTAGGTTAGGTCAGGTTAGGTTAGGTCAGGTTAGGTTAGGTTAGGTTAGGTTAGGTTAGGTTAGGTCAGGTTAGGTTAGGTTAGGTTAGGTTAGGTTAGGTTAGGTCAGGTTAGGTTAGGTCAGGTTAGGTTAGGCCAGGTTAGGTTAGGTCAGGTTAGGTTAGCTTAGGTTAGGTTAGGTCAGATTAGGTTAGGTCAGGTTAGGTTAGGTCAGGTTAGGTTCGGTCAGGTTAGGTTAGGTTAGGTTAGGTTAGGTTAGGTTAGGTTAGGTCAGGTTAGGTTAGGTCAGGTTAGGTTAGGTCAGGTTAGGTTAGGTTAGGTTAGGTCAGGTTAGGTTAGGTTAGGTCAGGTTAGGCTAGGTCAGGTTAGGTTAGGTTAGGTCAGGTCAGGTTAAGTTAGGTCAGGTTAGGTTAGGTCAGGCTAGGTTAGCTTAGGTTAGGTTAGGTCAGGTTAGGTTAGGTCAGGTTAGGTTAGGTCAGGTTAGGTTAGGTCAGGTTAGGTTAGGTCAGGTTAGGTTATGTTAGGTTAGGTTAGGTTAGGTTAGGTTAGGTTAGGTCAGGTTATGTTAGGTTAGGTCAGGTTAGGTTAGGTTAGGTTAGGTCAGGTTAGGTTAGGTCAGGTTAGGTTAGGTTAGGTTAGGTCAGGTTAGGTTAGGTTAGGTCAGGTTAGGTTAGGTCAGGCTAGGTTAGCTTAGGTTAGGTTAGGTCAGGTTAGGTTAGGTCAGGTTAGGTTAGGTTAGGTTAGGTTAGGTTAGGTTAGGTCAAGTCAGGTTAGGTTAGGTCAGGTTAGGTTAGGTCAAGTTAGGTTAGGTTAGGTTAGGTTAGGTTAGGTTAGGTCAGGTTAGGTTAGGTCAGGCTAGGTTAGCTTAGGTTAGGTTAGGTCAGGTTAGGTTAGGTCAGGCTAGGTTAGCTTAGGTTAGGTTAGGTCAGGTTAGGTTAGGTCAGGCTAGGTTAGCTTAAGTTAGGTTAGGTCAGGTTAGGTTAGGTTAGGTTAGGTCAGGTCAGGTCAGGTTAGGTTAGGTTAGGTTAGGTTAGGTCAGGTTAGGTTAGGTTAGGTTAGGTTAGGTCAGGTTAGGTTAGGTTAGGTCAGGTTAGGTTAGGTTAGGTTAGGTCAGGTCAGGTCAGGTTAGGTTAGGTTAGGTCAGGTCAGGTCAGGTTAGGTTAGGTTATGTTAGGTTAGATTAGGTTAGGTCAGGTTAGGTTAGGTTAGGTTAGGTTAGGTTAGGTCAGGTCAGGTCAGGTTAGGTTAGGTTAGGTTAGGTCATGTTAGGTCAGGTCAGGTCAGGTCAGGTCAGGTCAGGTCAGGTTAGGTAAGGTTAGCATGTAGTATTTTATTGATTACAAAAATGTAATTTATAAGTCGAGACTTAAATATTATACATGTTGTTGGACCCCCCTTTCCCTACCTCCCCCCTCCCTCCACACCCCTCCCCCCTCCCTCCACACCCCTTCCCCCTCCCTCCACACCCCTTCCCCCTCCCTCCACACCCCTTCCCCCTCCACCTCCCCAACTTGTAAGAAACTTAATTCGTCCTCATTTGCCTACAATTACCCTAACTAATTAGACGTCTGCTTTTTGAGCAACAGGTAAAAACACCGTGTTTGTAACAAACACGGTGTTTGTAACAAACATGGTGTTTGTAACACCGTGTTTGTAATAAATACTGTTTGTAACTCCGTGTTTGTAACAAACACGGTATTTGTAACAAACACGGTGTTTGTAACAAACACGGTGTTTGTAACAAACACGGTGTTTGTAACAAACACGGTGTTTGTAACAAACACGGTGTTTGTAACAAACACGGTGTTTGCTGCTGGTTGTAATTAGTTATTTACCTTTCAGGAATTATTATTATTATTATTAATACTGGAAAGGGTTAAACCCATAGATGTTATGTAGCACATGAGGAATGGTGGTAATTAGGTTTGATCCGAGGAAGGAAAGAGCAGCTTCAATTCTTCAGAGAGAGAGAGAGAGAGAGAGAGAGAGAGAGAGAGAAAGATAGAGAGAGAGACTTCCCTAAATCACCACGACACAAGAAGCGAGTCCTCCGAGCAACAAGGGCCCCAGATGATACTTATAATCAAAGCACGTAGGCTCTTTTTCCTCGGAGCTGACTATATATCCTTGTCATTCTCACAAGAAAATATTTTCCCGTAAATCAGGAAAATTACTTTAGACCCCCAGGTACCCCATGTACTCTAGGTACCCAAAGTACCCTAGGTACCCCAGGTACTCTAGGTACCCTAGGCACTTTAGGTACCCTAGCTACCGCAGGTACTCCATGTACCCCTTGGTACCCCAGGTACCCTAGGCACTCTAGGTACCCTAGCTACAGAAGGTACCCTAGGCACTCTAGGTATCCTAGCTACCGCAGGTACTCTAGGCACTCTAGGTACCCTAGCTACAGAAGGTACCCCAGGTACTCTAGGCACTCTAGGTACCCTAGCTACCGCAGGTACTCTAGGCACTCTAGGTACCCTAGCTACCGCAGGTACCCCAGGTACTCTAGGCACTCTAGGTACCCTAGGTACCGCAGGTACCCCTTGGTACCTCAGGTACCCCAGTTACCCTAGGTACCCCAGGTACCCTAGGTACCTTTACAATACAATATCTTCTCTGCCAAAAAAGAGAAGACAGAAGGTACAGTGACGGTGGGACATGGAAGCTAAAACACACATAAGCCACAATGATGTTAGGAAATATTTTTTCAGTCTCATGGTAGTCAAAAAAAGGAATGAGATGGAGAGGCAAACTCAACACGGTTTCAAGAGTAGGTATGACAGGAACTATGAAGCCAGGCGATTGTAGTTGGGAAGGCGGGGTCAGGAGCTGAGACTCAATCTCCGCAAATGCAGTTCACAGTGAGTATACACACACACACACACACACACACACACACACACACACACACACACACACACACTCAGATGACTCACAGGGATGTTAGGAAGTATTTCTTCAGTCACATTATTATAATCACGGGGGAGCGCTAAACCCATAGGGTTATACAGCGCCTATGGGGGGATGGAAAGTATTCAGGCTCAATTCATGGAACCTGGGCACAGATCCAATTCCCTAGATCAAGAGCCCCTCACCAGCGTCAAGGAACCTCCCGAGAGGGGTCTTCAGTCACAGAATTACCATGAACAATCTGGAGAGTGATGTGGAAGCAGGACCCATGCATAGCTTTAAGAAGAGGTATGATAAAACTCATGGAGCAGGGAGACAGTGGACCTTGTAGCGACCAGTGAAGAGGAGAGGAAAGGAGCTAAGACTCGACCCCTGCAACCACAAATAGGTGAGTACACACACACACACACACACACACACACACACACACACACACACACACACACACACACACACACACACACACACACACACACACACACATACACACACAGGAGCTCGGACTCGACCCCCGCAACCTCAACTAGGTGAGTACACACACACACACACACACACACACACACACACACACACACACAAGTCGGGGCCAGGAGATATTACTCGACCCCTGCAACCACAAATAGGTGAGTACAGGAGCTCGGACTCGACCCCCGCAACCTCAACTAGGTGAGTACACACACACACATACACATACACACACATATACAGGATTTCACACCTTTATGTGAATTGACCCTCTAACCCTTCCTTCTCTCTCCGTCTCTTTGTCTCTTTTCCTCTCTTCCTCTCCCTCTCTCTCTCTCTTACTCTTTCTGTCTCTTCCTCTCTCTCTTAATCTTTCTCTCCCTTCCTCTCTCTCTATTCCTCTCTCTCTCCCTCTCTTCCTCTCTCTCCCTTTCTCTCTCTTCCTCTCTCTTCTTCTCTCTTCCTCTCTCTCTCTCTCTCTCTCTCTCTCTCTCTCTCTCTCTCTCTCTCTTTCTCTCTCTTTTCCCTTCTCTCTCCCCTCTCTCCTCCTATCTTTCCCTTCTCTCCTCTCTTTCTCTCACTCTCTCCCTTTTCCTTTTCACTCTCCCCCTCTCTCTCCTTCTACCTTTCCCCCTCTCTCTCCTTCTACCTTTCCTCTCTCTCTCTCTCTCTCTCTCTCTCTCTCTCTCTCTCTCTCTCTCTCTCTCTCTCTCTCTTTCTCTCTCTCTCTTTCCTTTACTAAAACAAAAAAACAAAAAAAAATGGTTGGGACTCGTAGGAATCAGGGATCAGATGACAAAGGTATTGGTAGGAAAGAATGGATGGAGGAGCAGTGGAGAAGGATGGAGCAAGAATGGGAGAGAAAATTAGGAGAGCTTTCTGAAAAAATGGAGAAAGAGCTCTCTGCAAAATGGGAAAAGAGGTTGAAGGAGACGAAGAAATGGGAGGTACAAGTCGAAACTGCAGAAGACTGGGTAAGGGTCCTAGAGTGTGAGGTAAACAGGCTGAAGCAAGTCTCAGGGGCAGTGACCAGAGAAGACACAGCATATGAAGCTGAGAGGATGAACAGGAATACTATACACAAATAACCCGCACATAAAAGAGAGAAGCTTACGACGACGTTTCGGTCCGACTTGGACCATTGACAGTCACACTAACCAGAGGTGGAGCAGGACGGCTATATATAGGCAGGAAGAGGTGGTGGTAGTAGTAGTAGTAGTAGTACAAGAGTTGTATATAATACCGACAAGATGAAATTAAGACACATGCACAACAGGAAGGAAGGAGATATGAATTATGCTAAGGTCATATCAGCCAGCAAAGAAGGGTCAGGGAGTAAAAGGAAAGAGCAGCTGGGTGCAGATAGAGAGGGAGATAAGTCGAATGCTGAGGCACAACCATGCTACCAAGAGCCACTGGAAAAAAAAATCAAGGGAGAAAATGACCATATACAGACAGGAACCAGAGTCACAGACGGAGAGGCAATGGGAGGAGGAAAGGGTAAAATCAGTGTTTATCCATTGGCTTCGGGAGAGAGAGGAAAAGACACACACTGAAAGACGGCAGGAAGAAGGAAAGGAGATTGGGAAAATCATCACGGAAATAGGGGGAGAAGACATGGACGAGATTGTAAATTTTCAGAGAATAGGGGGGTACGTGAAGGGGAGAAACCGACCGATCAAGCTGATTCTCAGGACAGAAACAGTGAAGAACAGGATCCTCCAAGAGAAACCAAGGTTGAAAAACTCGGAAGAGTACAAGAAGGTGTTCCTAGACAGAGACAGAACACAAACAGAGAGACAGCAGCTGAGGGAGAGGACAAAAAAGCAAAAGGAGATAGGAAAGGAAACAAGGATGGAACCAGCAGAGGTCATTCAGAGCAGAACAGAGAAGCAAGGGCAAGCACACACACAACTATCCTCAGAACCCCACAACCTATCACACCATCCCAACACAAACTACAATCCATACCCACAGCTTCCACCCAACCCCCAATCATAGAATCCCACAGTATGCTACCAGGTCTCCCACCCCCACAGGCCCCCCAAACCACAGTATTGGAAAGGAAACTGAAGGTATGGTACACAAACGCTGATGGAATAACAAACAAGTGGGAGGAGTGGCATGAAAGAGTCAAAGAGGCATCACCGGACATCATAGTGCTCACAGGAACCAAGCTTACAGGTATGATAACAGATGCCATCTTTCCAACGGGATACCAGATCCTGAGGAAAGACAGAAGGAACAGGGGGGTGGAGGAGTGGCACTGCTGATCAAACACCGATGGAATTTTGATGAGCTGGAGAGAGGAGACAGCGGAGAAGAAAGTGATTACATAGCGGGAACACTTCACTCTGGAGGTCCCAAGGTGGTAATAGCAGTGATGTATAACCCACCACAGAACAGCAGGAGACCAGGGCATGAGTATGACGAGAGCAATAGAGCGATGGTTGACACACTGGCTGCAGTGGCCAGAAGAGCTCATGCATGCAGGGCAAAGCTCCTGATCATGGGCGACTTTAACCACAAGGAGATCGACTGGGAGAACTTGGAGCCACATGGGGGCCAAGATACATGGAGGGCTAAGATGATGGAGGTGGTACTGGAAAACTTCATGTACCAACACGTAAGGGACACTACAAGAGAGAGAGGAGAGGATGAGCCAGCAAGACTGGACTTAGTATTCACCTTGAGCAGTGCAGATATTGAGGACATCACATATGAAAGACCCCTTGGGGCCAGCGATCATGTGGTTTTGAGCTTCGAATACACAGTAGAGCTACAAGTGGAGGGGGAAGCAGGAAGGCCAGGACAAATGAAACCAAACTACAGGAAAGGGGACTACACGGGAATGAGGAACTTCCTGAACGAGGTTCAGTGGGACAGAGAACTGGCAGGGAAGCCAGTTAATGAGATGATGGAATATGTAGCAACAATGTGCAAGGAGGCTGAAGAGAGGTTTGTACCCAAGGGAAACAGGAATAATGAAAAAGCCAGGATGAGCCCATGGTTCACCCAAAGGTGCAAGGAGGCAAAAACCAAGTGTGCTAGGGAATGGAAGAAATATAGAAGGCAAAGGACCCAGGAGAATAAGGAGAGCAGTCGTAGAGCCAGAAACGAATATGCACAGATAAGAAGGGAGGCCCAACGACAATATGAAAACGACATAGCAGCGAAAGCCAAATCTGACCCGAAGCTGTTATACAGCCACATCAGGAGGAAAACAACAGTCAAGGACCAGGTAATCAGGCTAAGGAAGGAAGGAGGAGAGACAACAAGAAATGACCGTGAAGTATGTGAGGAACTCAACAAGAGATTCAAAGAAGTGTTCACAGAGGAGACAGAAGGGGCTCCAGAGGGACGGAGAGGTGTGGCACATCACCAGGTGCTGGACACGGTACACACAACCGAGGAAGAAGTGAAGAGGCTTCTGAGTGAGCTAGATACCTCAAAGGCAATGGGGCCAGATAACATCTCTCCATGGGTCCTGAGAGAGGGAGCAGAGGCGCTATGTGTACCCTTAACAACAATATTCAATACATCTATCGAAACAGGGAGATTGCCTGAGGCATGGAAGACAGCAAATGTAGTCCCAATCTTTAAAAAAGGAGACAGACATGAAGCACTAAACTACAGACCAGTGTCACTGACATGTATAGTATGCAAAGTCATGGAGAAGATTGTCAGGAGAAGAGTGGTGGAACACCTAGAAAGGAATGATCTCATCAACAGCACCCAACATGGTTTCAGGGACGGGAAATCCTGTGTCACAAACCTACTGGAGTTCTATGACAAG